>NC_142934.1:32128993-32173993 GCF_046866305.1 Octopus bimaculoides
ATATATAAATACATGTATATAGATATAAATAAATACATGTATATAGATATAAATAAATACATGTATATAGATATAAATAAATACATGTATATATATATATATGTGTGTGTGTGTGTGTGTGTGCGTGTGTATATATGTATATATACATATATATATATACATGAATATGCCAAATGAAAGACGGAATATGGAATATATGAGAATTTATGAATCACATCAATTGTTTCAATACCCCTAGCAACGATCCCTCACATATATATATATATATATGTATATATACATATACACACACATACATACATACATATATATACATAAAATCATGTTTGACCAAAGGGAATAAAAAAGGAAATAGAGAAAAAAAATCTTCAAGAATATAGAAGTGTTAAAAAAATAGAGCAGGGTGTAAAAAAAAAATTAGGACGTCCCAGCAACTTCTTTCACCAGTATCATTCTGGAATAGCCCTCAAGGCATCGATAAAATATAGTAAATTAAGGAACGAATGAATGGGATACACACCTACACTTGAAAGGAATCAGCGACTGTAAGGGTGATAGCCAGAATGTCCTCTACTCTTTGCAGCTTTGCCAGAATAGCCGCCGGCTTGTTGACCTACCAAAAAAGGCGACATGGAGATCAAGATTGTTATTAAAGTTATGCTGTAAACAATACAGAACAGCACTTTTCTGCCAGCACAACAACAATGCCAACTGATGGGATGGCAACACTTGTGGCAAGTCTGCTCAAAACAGTATCGTCAGATATGAGAAGTACAGAGGTGAGGATTCACACTCCATTAGAGCATCATGACTGCTTCTGTTTAACACAAGTGAAGAAAGAGGAACGGTAGCATTGTCACAAATACACAAAATAACAAGTGAAATTCACAGGGGGTTGGGGCCTGAAAACTATAATTTAACTGTTCCTAATTAACAGGGATTATCTAAGAGAGAAAATAACAAAGGGCTGTTCCTACTGAGAACATGGATTGGAAGGCCTGGACATCAAGTTAGTTTGCAATAGTAAATTTCTATAAAACTGATTTTTCTTTAAGTACTTTTTTTTAATGGTATTTTTAACCCTGTTTTGGTTTTTTTTTTCTTCCTTTTTTTCTTTGCAGTCAAATGTAAAACTTTATAGCAAAGCCAATAAGCTGAAGATGACAAAGCTGCCTTCCAAAATCATGAGCAAATTACTGGAACAGCCCTCATACGGCAGTAGCAACAATGTAGGGGGAATCTACTGGCATGCAAGACTATAGTTGAAGTGATAAAACAGCTAAAAAAAAATTTTTTAATAATAATAATAATAATAAAGGGATAGTTCCAAGCCTCTAAATCTACAAAAAGGAAAACTAGATGGAAAGCATGTGCCATATATCTAGAATATATTTTTGAAGAAAACATTTTAGAAATATCTACAACTTAGATATTTAAAGATAAAAAAAAAAAATTTTTTGTATTTCATTGAATTAACTGTTTTAACAAAAGAGAAAATTTATACTTCTCAAAATTAAAATATCTAATCACTAGTTTTTTAGGTTGGTTAAAAGTGAAACTTCCTTTTAAATTATCCCCACCCTAAACCAACTAGGCTGTATGAAAAGCAGCCAGCTAGGAAGTTCGCTAGTAAAGAGACATGCAGCAACATTAGTATTCAAGCTGAAGAAGTGATAATTTAAAAAGGAAAAGAAAAAAAGAAAATTTTAAAAAGTGTTAAAAAAGCCAGTCAGTTTCAGAAAATAAATAAAGCTTGGGTTACAGAAATCTTCTAGATCACATTATGCTGAGGGAAAGATTGGTGCAAATGCTCACCATTTCATTAAACGTTAGCATGCAGAAGGACGAAGTTTCAAATGTAAGAAAAAAAAAAATTAAATAAAGGAAATAATTTAAAAGGAAAAAATGTCACATTACTTACCCTGATCTTGTCCATAGCCACTCCAACTACCATAATCATATCCTGGAATTATTGAAAGATCATGTAATGTATATGTAGAAATTAAGATTAACAACAGAGAGGTATGTGGGAAATCTACAACCACAATAGAGCAGAAGGATGTCGAATAGCCAAAACACATCTGGGAGTTAAAAGATGCTGTAAGTAACATGATAAAGTTTGTAGTTACCTTTTTGACACCAATCCACATAGGACAGCCCATTTCTATGATGTACATTACATTTTAAAAGCGATCTAAATTCAATTTAGGTTCCAAACACCAGTTTAATAATGACAAAGTTATTTTACTAGATTCTTTATTTTCAAAAATAATTGAAACAAAAGTTAAGTATTCCAACAGAAATATGGTAACAAAAGGTTAACAGCCCAAAATATTATACCATCAGTCAATGTCCACTTTCCATGCTTGCATGCATGCATCAGACAGAATTTGTTGAGACAAATTCTGACAAATGCTATAGTGAGATGTCCTTGTTACCAAACCTCACCTGTCTAAGCAAGGTAATATTGCCCCGCAGCCAAACAGGTTTTTCACAGAAGACTGGAAACAAACAGCAATTGTATGATGGTGATGTCATTTACAACAATCACATGATGCCAAAACACAGGCACAACTCTATACAATAGTCAGAATACATTACTAAACTATTATGAGTAAACAGTTTTCATATTCACATCTAAAAAAAGTGTTCTGTTAATGAATGGTTTTCACCAACTATTGTCAAAATACAGTGAAACTAACAGAAAGTAGAACACCTAAACTTTAATTTCCACATTTTGATTAAGATTTACAGCCTTTGTTTCAATAAACTTGGAATGAAATGAAGAAGCTATTAAAATAACCATGTCATTAATAAAGCTGGTATTTGGAAAATAAACCAACATAGAATTTTGATGGCAGGTTTAATTTAGATCAAATAGGAAACTTGTATTATAGAACAAGAGACAGTCTCAGGTGGGTTAGTGTCTAAAGGATTAAACAAAACAATTACCAGATCCTAACAATGTAGATGATTTAAAATAGTAAATTTATAATATATTTGAACACTATCAATATCAAGTCTTGATTTAAAGGTTAAATCTAAATCCACCATCTTAAATTAAACACCAGTAATATTAGAACCAACGTGATAACATTCTAAATATATTTCTCAGCACAAGTTATTTGTCACATGGTCTAGGTACTTTCTCTCTCTGACTAATCTTCATATAAGGATACACTACAATGATGTAGCTGAAAAAAATCTTCATTGCATTAAAACAGCAATAGCAATTAAGCTGAGTACTAAATCTTTCAACACCAAAACCCATCAATAGAGGGCCCTAATGATTTCAGAAAGTGAGGCAAATATTGGTGATGTAATATCTTAAAGGCAACAGTACACAGCTTAAATACAACTGGCATCTCAGATTCACTTGATACACTTTACTATAGCACTCACCCAAATACAATGGTGATATACTTAACATCCTCATATTTGTAAACTAATGCATCTACAAGTAAACTTCCAAATGAGTGATTCAAAATGGGACAATGAACTAAGGTTAATTATATAAACAAATTAGTTTGATATAAATAAGTTTGTTCATTTAACACCAAACACATTTCTAGTTTTCTTATAATTTGGCTATTTTTTTTTTCTTGTCATCTATACTAGATAAAAAAAAAGCTGATTATTAATCAGTAATGGGTGTGTAACTTTTACTAAAAGCAGACTGACTAGGGTATTTCAAGAGAATAATCTACTTCACAACAATACACTGAGCCAGCTTTCACAGGCAGCAAATATTCTGGTACCGGTTGATAATCATTAAACTGACAGGATAAGCAGACAAATAGATGTGAGATATAAACAGTAACAGCAGTTCAAATAAACAAGATGCTGAGAGACTAAACTGAATCAGAAAAATTTTAAACTAGGAACCAATTTCAATGACTTTCAGGAACAGACTGTCCTGTCTGTCAAGCACCAATGTAATACAGAGGATTTCTTAGACAATGTTTGCTAACATTACAAAGCTTGGCTGATTTGAAATCAATGTTGCTTTGAAGAGAAGGCAAAACTGGACAAACTGCATTCTCCTTAACCAAGTATTCTTAGGCACTTTGATATGTTCACATACCAATGTGCTCATATTGGTTTTTCTGTGTTGCAGAGAAATCAGACCTCAGGAAAGCCCTAGAGCTGAGCTGCAGGGAAAAGTTTGTCACATGACAACACCCATCCAAAATTTGTTCAATGAACTTCAGAATAGTCTGTGGCATACAAATTTAAGTGGTGAGATTTTGAAAGCCATAAAAAATTACTTGCACCAATACAATACAGAATATATGTAGTTTTAGAGCAGCTATTGAAACAGAAGCTTTATAAGATTTCAATATTGATCTGCATACTAACAAAAATGACAAACCATCTAATTCACATCGTTGAACATACAATGTTCCAATGGAATCAATTATTATATAAATTTCCATCTTTTTCTCTAAATCTCAGAGAACTACATTGATCATTGATGTCTGATATATGCAAAAATAAAACGTGTATGTGTGTACTGGCAGATATGCACATCAAAGTTTTGTACAAGCAATCCTGAAATAAAGTAGCAGAAAACCACCCAGGGAGCAGTGTGACTGCTAGTTAATGTAACTTTTCAGTTACAAGTCAATTTCTGTTGGTTTCTTTTTCCAATTCTAAATTTTATCATATATACTTCTAACTACAAATCCAGTACAACTTCATGAAATAATAAATGTTTACTTACCATATCCATATCCATAGTTTTGCCCATAGTCTCCCCATCCACCGTAAGCACCCTGGTTATAATTATAACTGTAGTCATAACCACCATAGCCGCCGTAACCACCATAACCACAGTAGCCTTGGTTGTAATAGTTGTTGTAGCCCTGATTGTAGCCTTGGTTCCAACCACCTTGGTTCCAGCCACCTAGGAAACAGACATTAAACCATAACATTGACTAACAACACCAATCATATATGAAGTACAGAATAAGGTGACAAGTCAAATTGCTACTTTAACATCACTGTTGTAGAGGTCTAGTGGATTTTAAATCGAATTGTTACATTAATGTCATCTTATCAACTTTAGGTAATTGCTAAGCAAAACAGCCAGACAATGTAACACCAGCCTGCAATTAATTTCATTTTACTAGCACTTTCTACTGTAGACCTAGATTGACCAATGCCCTTGAATTAGAATCTAGTAGATGGACACTGCAGAATTCAGTTATGTGTGTGTGTGTGTGTGTGTGTGTGTGTGTGTGTGTGTGTGTGTGTGTGTGTGTGTGTGTGTGTGTGTCAGTTTCATAAGGAGTTAGCTATTGTATCAGTTCAACTACTCTGCTCTAAATATTTTATTTTGTTTCTGAACTGGACAGTCAACTCAGAGCCCACCTAATTGTGAAAATAAAGATACCAGATATTGAGAACATAGCTAGGCTTTGTATTTAACTTGAAAAGGTATCTTAAGTCACACTTTGTAGATCATTCATCAACAAGGTAAACAGAAAGCAGGTAGTCTAATGGATTATTAAAGTGAAACTGGTACAAGTTAACATTCAAGTGAGATAATGAGAAAATGAAATTACAAACGACTTTGAGGGTTAAAAGAAACACTATTCTAATACTTATATAGGGTGTTTGGCTCACGATCACATGGTCCTAAGTTTGATTCCAAGAGGCGCATTGAGTCCTTGAACAAGACACGTTGTGCCAATTCATTCAGCTGGCAAAAATGAGATGTACATGTAATTCAGTGGGCTAGCCTTGTCACATGCTGTGTCACGCTGAATCTCCCAGTAACTACATTAAGGGTACACATCTGTGGAGTGCTCCACTACTTGCACGTTAATTTCATGAGAAAACTGTTCAGTTGATTGAATCAGCTGGAACACTTGTAAACAGCAGAGAGCCAGGCCATTATAATTGAAAAGAAATAATCAAAATGACAATATATTATATTTCTATAAAAGCATCGATGTTCTCTTCACAGGGATGCAATAGGAGAGTCTGAATAAATATTTATCAAATCTTAAGCTACAAGAGGAACATCACAGTTGTAATTTTTAAATCATAGGCAACAATACAGATATGGGTTGGTTATTTCATTCTTAATGAAATAGATGTTCAGTTGGTTAGTTCTTTGGTAGTCAGCACAGGAAATCATTAGCCATAGTTAAACATATCAGATTTGGCCATATACAAATATTTACATCTGTCAGGAAAAATTTTATAACCACTGGTCCTCAATTACTCTTCAGATTTCGTATAGCCACCTGTAAATCTAACAGTAAAGAACAAATTGTCCACAAAGTATGGCAATACATTAGATACTGTGTTGTAGGAAATGAGATTAAGAATCAATAGGATTTCCACTTCATGTATCATTAGTGTTAGGTCTACGAACAAATCAGTCTTATTGTCTCCAATCATTTTGTCATCAATAATAGATATCACAGATAAGGCACAAGAGCATTTTATAACCAGAAAGTTTGGTAGTGCTATGATGAAACAATGTACATATACATTATAAACATCATCAATGGGTTTTATGTTACTAACCTTATGAGGTTAATACAGACATGATATACAACCTATAGTAAATGCTTTTAGCACAAAACAAAAGTTATTTGATGTGGTAAACACAGTGAATGTTGGTCCACTGGAAACCTATAATCAACACATTTTTTCACTATTACATGACATGTCAGAAAAAAATATTAAGAACCAGTCAATATACATACTATTTGTTATAAAGAATACACATGATAGTAAAGCCAAATTTATTCTTATTATTAAAACTCAAACTACATTTTCAACAAGTAAATTTGACCTCAGTTAATAAACATTGTTCTAAAACCACACTAAAACATTTTTCAAATCAACTGCAACAGCTGTTGCTTTTTGCAGTTTTCATTTAACAATAGTATTAAAACATCTCCAAAGCACATGCCTTCTGTTAGATCACCAAAGCCATAGTTCATACCTCCTCGGCCTCTTCCTCTCTGGTTTGCAACTGGAGTTGCTTTCTTCACTTGGGCCTACAAAATTGATAATATGCCACCATCAGTTCAAATCAAAATCATCAATAAGTGATTGAATTTTAATCTAATGGCAGTCATTGACATTTCTTTTTTTTAAATTGATCTTTAACCTTAAATAGCTTAATGAAAAAGAATTAAACCAATGAAAATGACTGCCACAGACTACCATCTGCCAGCTTGTAGGGCCCCAAAGACTTAGTACTTTACCCATAATGTTATTATTCACTAGAGTAGAAATGGGAAAAATGTAGTAAGAGAATATAAATATATATACATATATATATATATATATATATATATATATATATATATATATATATATATATATATATATATATATATATATATATATAAAATAAAATGTGGGATGGGAGAAACTACTTTAATGAAAATAATGAGAAATGGAAGAGGAAAGCATCTTTAGAAAAAAAAAAGTCAAAACAAAACTACCAACTTGTGTCAGTAGACTTACTACAGCGAGACTTACAATTTAACAGTTGATATCCTCTTACTGACAAGCTTGATTGTCGTTACGATTTCTAAATGAAACTGTAAATAAATTTATTATAGCATTAACTAAGACTTTACTAAGATAGATTTTTTTTAAACAATGTCACCTATAAGAAGGCAATTAACAGTTAGTGCAGAATATTATTTGGTTTAACAACTTCTAACCATTGCATAGGCCTAGTAGTAGGTGTAGTCACATGTGGCTGCGGTATCTCGAAGTACTGACCACCACCACAACTCGAGAGTAGTATTCAGGGTCTCCTTTGTCCAGTATATTCACATGAACTAGCGCCCCCGCAGCTGGAAGTGGAACAAAAGGAGTAATCATTGGTAATGCAATCAGCACAAACCAGCTATAACCTTCGTAGTAGACATCAATATGGCACTTATACCAGCTAGGGATAACTTACGTAGTATTAACCTTGAAGCCCTTTACTGTTTAGATATAATGGATTTTAAGAAAATCTATCTTCTAGTCAGGGAAGTAGAAGTAAGCCTCAATCATTCCTAGAGGATGGATGCAAATAAAGTTGGTAGTATATGGAACGCTGCTGTTACCACTTAAATGTTCCATTAATTAGGATGCAACGATTAACAAGTTAAAATGATGAGTTTACAGCATTACCTGGAATAAGAAAAATTGGAAAGTACCCAACTTATTACAATAACTAGACTTTATTTTAGAATAAAATAAAGTTTAATTAATGGATAAAAGTACTTTTTAAAGCTTAAGTTAAAGTAATTAAAAAAAGGGTTTTAAAGTAGCAGAACATTTAGAGTCCTTACCTCTCTGGAACCGATCTGATGACCTGCATTTTCACAGATTTTATCAACTGCATCCTCAGATTCAAATTCTATGAAACAATAATTACGTCGCTGATTTCTCATTTTGTCATATGGTAATTCCAGTTTGACTATCTGAAAATAAAAAAAAAATTATCTAAAATTTCTCCAAGTGTCTTAGTTTTTGGAAAGAAAAAAAAACAAAGATTCTAAGAATTAAGTGATATGAAATCTATATTAGCTCTAATCTACACACACCCTATTCAATTCTGTTAAATCAAAATCTAACTAGCTTATCTGTTTAGTTAGCTAATGTTTATTAATCTAAGAAAGTAGCCAGATGATCTGCCTGACCTAGAAAGGAGACGGAACTCAATGAAGCTCAATGAATATTTATGTTGAGATTGTAGAGAGTAAAGTATAAGGTCAGAACAAAATATTACAACCATAGTTGAAGTGTAATGGTTGAAGAGCAAATCACTAACAATTCTATTAAATTTTCTAATTTGTCAAGCAATGAAGTAATTATATAAGAAGACACAAATGAAAGCTGTCTTTGAAAATACTGCATATCATGAAACTAAAAACTCTCCTCCATAAAAATTCCAAAAAATTGCAAGATCAATAATTCTTCAGTTAATTTTTCTCAATATTTTAAGTATATCAATACATCAACACCAAACATATTAATGCTGTAAACCTGATTTTAAGCTCACAGTTAAAAAATGCAAACTAAAATCTACTACCATTTCAATATAGCTCAGTCTAACAACTGTTGAAAGGAACCAGGCAAGATTCCATATATTTGAACATTACCCCTTTTGATACCAACCTACCTGAGACCACCCCAGATTCTATGATACAAACTTTCTCTTTTACGGTTACTGAAAACTTACCAAGGAAATTTATTCTTAATCTCAGATCCAACCACCAGCTAATAAAAAATTAATTTAAATCTTTTATTATTTTCAAAATTAACTGAAGCAAACAATGTAGCTTAACAGAAATATAAATTTAATCTTCTATAGTTTTATTTTTCCCTATTTATATCTAAAATACTAGTTACTGCTCTTACAAGACACTTATGCAAATACTCTTTACTTCAAATCTTACAGTACAAACCATTTTCAAAATAATAAATTAATCAAGTAAAACTGACAAACAAACCTTTCCAAATTTACCAAAATATTCACGAATTTCATTTTCTGTCAAGTTCTGATCGAGGTTTCTGACGAAGACTTTCCTAATCGGTTCTCGTGGATTTGCTCGCTTGGGATCAATGTTCCTACCGTGAAGTTTGTGCTCTTTTTCCACCAAAGCCTGAAAGTTGATGTTAATTTACCATTATATAAGGTAGCAAGGCATTCACTTCAAATGACAAGAGGAACAAACACTTCATGAATTTCAGAACATAGCAGCTAATGAATGACTAACAGTTTGATCAAACATTGCCTTTATTCCTACCATAAAGAACTTCCCAATAATCACTCATTTTCTGAATGCAACTTACTAATTCTTATAGTTAAGCCTCCTGTAATTTCGTATTATTTGATAAATTACAACAAAACATAAAATTTTTGTTCTGTTTACTAAAAGGGTAATAAAATCTCAGAAAGAATTTCATGTAGGATATACACTGACGTTTCTTTATTATAATATATAGAAAAAAAAGTCTAGTCAGATTTAGTGTAATTGCTATATAAGACACAGAAGTACACAAATTCTAAACGAAATACGAATCAATTACAAAAGTGACCTTCAAACTTCACTGGCGTAGGTCATAAAAGAACACAGGCTATAAATTGAACACTGGAAATCAATTTGATTTTGATCACAAAATTTTGCTATTATTTGCACAAGGAAGCACAGGTGGTCATGTTGTCACCAGGGACTAAAGTATTTATCACTTGACATGATCATCAACATTTAATGTCCTTCCTACATGCTGGCATGGGTTGGACAGTTTGACATGGTCCAATGAGCCAGAGAACTACATTGAGTTCCAATACCTGTTTTAACATGGTCACTACAGCTAGATACCCTTCTTAATGCCAATCATTTTACAGAGAGTACTGTAAAGTGATTTTTTTTTTTTTGTAGCACCAGCACTAGTGAGTTTACCTAACTCGACTGAGTGTGGATGTAATATTGCAAGGTAGCTTTGTGTCAGGTGTTGAGAGGTTAAAGTATGATAGATGGATAAGGTCTCTTGGTGTTGAAAAGATACAAGGCTACTCCAGTTTGAAACAGAGAAACAGACAGCAAGCACATAAAAGTATAGGGTGAGATCAGGAAGAGTGGGCAGTTAAGTTTGCAACAGTGTGAAAGGAGACTGACAGATGGTTAGAGATGAGGGATAGGGATGAATGCAGTGAGTGGTGAACATAAGTTGTAGGGAGGAGCAGAGGATAAACAGTGGCAGAACAGTGGGGTGAGATGTGAAGTGCATGAGAGAAGGGGGATGTACAGAGGTCAAAAGTACATAGGAATGGATATAATGAGAAAGGAGGTGGGGAAATACATCTAAGACAGATATGAAAGCGTTCAGGGTTTGTCAAGGGAAAATAAAGTGGTAAGGGGAGAGACTAACAATGAGGAGTGGCTGACAAGGGAAGCCTTTCCAAATAGAGAGATAACTAGTAGTAAGTACAAATGAGAAATGAAATATGTGCAGTTCTGCTCCCATAATAACAGTAGCTGAGCAAATAGTGCTGTGGTTAGAAGTGTGATGGAAGGATGAGTATTAGGAAGAAAAGTTGCAGGGATGGCTTGAGAGGGCAGATTGGATGCAGAGACAGACATAATATAATATGCTTTTAGGACTTCATTTTTTTGCCGAGATGGGCGAGTTTTCTAGAGTACAGTGACTTGCCAATCACCTTGGTCCTTTGTCATCTCCTGAGGTCAGTTTTTACTACTTTGTCCCACTTCTTCCTGAGTCTCCCTCTCCCACAAATTCCATCTAGCTTAAGCTATCAGCACTTTATGTAGTATCCAATACACACTGTTAAGGTGGATGACATAAGGAAGGGCATCCAGCTGTAGAAACTGTGCCAAAGTAGACACTGGAGCTTGACGTAATCCCCTGGCCCATTGGATCCTGTTGAAAACTGTTCAACCCAGGCTAGTTTGGAAAACATGATGCTATCATAGAAAACACAATATTACCATACATAATTTAAACTCTATTGCACTTCAGCTTGAATAATATATTTAATTTACATCAGCTATCACCAATCTAAATATTGTCACTCCCTAGAGAATAATGGGGAAATAGATAACTTTTTTTCATGTATAATACATAAGCCTAATTTAAGTCTTAAAAATCTGGGAGGTTTGTATTTACATGAATACAGAAATCATTTCAATATTCACAGCTATCAGTAACTAATGTGCGGTATATTACTGGTATTAGACTGGAGACTACAGATGGTTCAAAGTAAAAGCAAAACTAGAAAGTTTTGAACATAAAGTAAAAGGCTTTCACTGAACAATGTATTTTATATATCAGTCACCTATTAATATATCCTTACATTGATTTCTATGATTATGTAAGCCAGTTTTCATTAACTGTCATTTTATCAAACTCAGAAAGAAGATGAAAGTCAAAGTTAGCCTCAGTCACAACACCAAAAGGAATTTTGTCTAACACTAACTGTTCTGCCAATCCACTGCTGTAACATGTTCTAATGTTAGCAGCTAAATTGCTAATAGCAGACACAAGCATCTGTATGTGTGTTAATTCATCAAACTTGAAAAGAAAATGGCCACAATGACAAAAGTAAGCCATCATAGAAAAAAAAAATCCAAAAGCTATTAATCACAAAGAAAGTGATTTTTTTATTTTTTACTGTTATCCAATACATTTTCTATTTCTGCTTTAGCTCTTAGAGGTTTAAAAATCTATTTCAATACTCCAATGTGGTTAGAGCCCTTTTATTAAATGTGTTTGTTACATTCTTTCACACAGCCAGCTCACAAGGACTTCTAACATGGGTACGTCATCACCATCATTTAAAATCCATGTTCCATGCCTGCATGGGTTAGATAGTTTGACAGGGTCTGACAGGCCCAAGGACTGCATTGCATTCCACTGTCTCTTTTGGCATGGTTTCTACAGTTGAATGCTCTTCCTAATGGCAACCATTTTAGTGTGTACTAGTGCCTTTTCCATCCCACCAACTCTAGTGAGGTCACTATGAAGCTTGCAAAACCAAAAATCCTAAGAGAGGTGGCTTTATAATAGATGATGGCAGAGAAGAAAAGGTTTCGAGCAGTATGGCTACATACATTTGTAGTGAAGAGGTGTCTGGGTGAACACTCAAAGTACAAAATGAGCAGAAGTGTGTGCAGGATGTAGTACAAAAGAACCAAGTGTGAGTGGGTAGAGATTGCAAGAGTGTGTAAGAGTGAGATGAAGAGAATAAAATAAAAAACAAGTGTTGAGGGGGAAGACTTAGTGAACGGTGGATAATAGGTAGGGAGACCAAGGCACAAGGCCATACATTTAAGGGAAGGGTGGTACTGGTGCTAGGTAAAATGCTGTAAAATTTGCCGACAAGAAGGCAACCAGCAGTAGAAATCAGGCCTAATATGGGATATACAAGATGTGGGCCTCAGTTTGTATGGGATATACAAGATGTGGGCCTCAGTTTGTATGGGATAGCAAGAACTCGACTGACGACCAGTTTAATCTATGCCAGCCTTGAAAACAGACATTAAAACCAATCAGTATTTGGATGGTAATAATTTTATTGAACCAGTAACAAAATACAAGGCATTCTGTCTATCATTTAATTCTGACATGGTCATAAAATCTAAGGAACAGGCTCTGGTTTCCTCCAGTCAAAACAAGTACACAGTACAAGTTTTATCTATCTTGGTCCGAACGAACTTACAACAGATGGCTGCAGCTAGAATATTGCAGGGCATATAGTTCGCTACTTCCCCTCTCCACACACACACACTCACCCATCTCCTTAATAGCAAATATCACACAGCTGTCACTCCTTTTGAAGAGAAAATGGAAACATTTTACCAAATTATTCTTACCTTATCTACTGTCTGTTCTTCTTTGAAAAGGACAAAGCCAAAACCTCTGGATCTCTTTGTAACAGGGTCTGTTTTTAGATTACAATGTTCTACTTCCCCAAATTTAGAGAAATATTCTCTTAAGTCCTCTGAAGAGAGACAGGGGTGAAAAAGAAAAATCACTTTATAAAGTACTGTTTTTGAACTCTGAAAGAGGAATTATAATCTTAGTTTAAATTATCCAAGTTGAAACTTAACTGGAATTTAAATTGGAAAAACTCAAAATTGATTAGAGAGAAGATATATTTCTAGATATCACTTAAAAACCAGCATTTAATTTATCCTTGGTGCAAATGATTTTTTATTAGGTATGAAAAGCCAAAGTCTTAGTCTGTAGCATGTACTGAAACTGAGAATTATACAATTGGAAAAGGAGGTAAATCAAAATGGGAGAAATCCCAGAGTGAAATCACATACCACGTCCATAGACCAAGTCTAGTATTTCCTACTGGATAGCTGAAAAAGATCAACTTTCGCATGAAACATTTTCACACAGCAATTGAATGTTTCCACTAATGAAATCAAGTCATTAAAGAGCTTAAAATTACCTGCTAAATAAATTTTTTAAAATTTAAACCGCCGTGTTTTAAGCATACAAATAATATACATATTAATTTAAAAGATAGTTTATTATACAAAAATATTTAATTTACTAGCTACCAAAAACAAAAAACAAAAATCCCTTGGCATTTAAACATCTAAATACACCGGCGTAATGTTAAGTAATTATTACTTTTAATGAGTACAAAATAAAGCAATCACTTGCTAGTAATAAAAAGTAAAATTGAAAAAAATTGCTTTTATATTTTTATGTAGGAATGCACCAGTTATTGTAGAGAAAAACTTAAAAACAATCAACATTTTAGTCACACCAAACAATTTTCTTTCTTTTTTTTATTTTTAGAGAAAAAAAGGAAAAATTCGCCAACTAAAAATCTGAGATTGCAGACAAAACAGATATGAGAAAGGAAATAAGGCAGTTAGTTTAGATCTAGTAAGAAAACCTGAGAGAGAGAGAGAGAGAGAGAGAGAGAGAGAAAGAGAGAGAGAGAGAGAGAGAAGTGGGGTGAACTGAAATATATACTTAGAAGAGAAAGAATCAAGTAGATGTGCACTGAGAGTGCAACAGACAGCGCCATAAAAGGAGGCAAGATCACTGGTGCAAAAAGTAGCCAACTGTTCAGAGCGTATAGCAGCAGAACTATTGACACGAAAGATGGCAACAATGACGATTCTTGTCATCATCTTGCAGCTCCTCTCTCCTGATTCTGACGATGAGGAAGTAAGAGAGAGATGGAGAATTCGAAATCTAATAAAAATGCTGAAAGAGTTATCACCGAAAGTAACCAGACATTAATGTTAATCCAAGAGAAGAAAGCTTTATTTGTCTAATTTGTCTTCGTAAACAGAATTTGTAAAACAGAAAAAAACCTCGTTTGATTTTTTTTTTAACATTTAATTTGAACTGAATTTGGAGAGTTAGATGCTCGGTGTCAATGACCGAATATAGAAAATTGAAAGTATAGGAGTATTCCTGTGTTGAAAAGTATAAATTGAACTGTCTCAAGCCGTTTCTCAGAGTTTCTCTGCACACGAGTATTAACGCTTCTCCTGTCAGCTATATATATGGTGGGGACGCCCGGAAAAGCCTTAATGCACGTATGTGGAAACTCAAGATACGGCATAAACGGCTTGAGACATTCTACATGTAGTGAATACCTCACTTTATATACATATATATATATATAAATATAATTTATATTTATAAATTTGGCATACCAGTATTTGGATAAACATCGATAATACAACAGTCCACAGCAAACGAAGAATTATTAATTTTCTTAGAATTCTCTTTTCTTTATTTATTTATTAAGTATATTCGACGAAATTTTTTAAAAATTTAATGAGTGAAATAATAATGAGATGAATGGTTTTCTTATATGAGAAAAGAGAAAGATGGGAAGAACAATGAATGAGGGTTCAACGGTTGACCGTGGTGTGTGTATATATGTACGTATATATGCATATACTCACTTTATATGTATTATATATATATATATATATATATATATATATATATACACACGTGTGTGTGCGTGCGTGTAAATAATGTATGAGGAGAAAGAATTACGATGGGTGTCACGGAAATAGAACAACTCGAAGTGAAACTGGTATTTGTGGGCAAGAGGAGTATAATACATCATAGATTAGAGAGATGTAGTGAGCCAGAATGAGACACGTAGTTCGAACAAGACTGGGGAAAGGAATAGTTTGTTTCCCGGTTTTAAAATGTTTAGCTGGATATTTTTAATTGAACATGAACGATGAGGTGATGAGGATATGAAAGACGATACAGAAATATTGAAAGGGGAAAAAACAGGAAAAATGACAAAAGAAAAAATAATTCGAGATGAGGAAGGAGTGAAGGATTATAATTAGTCCAGCGTCACAAGCACCGGCTGTTTATCGTTAGTTATTACAATTTAAACATTTTCGCAGTAGATTACTATAACTAACTCCTCTACAATTATAATTTATTTTTATAACTACACAGTCTAAAAATTAATATACATAACAATCGGCTTTTCTTTGTTATCAACGACGATAACCGGTTATTTTAGAGAAGGAAGTCACTAGTTTTAATGGTGAATCAAGCCAGAGAAACAAAATATTTAAGTCATTTAATCTGCGACTGATTTCTAGCTGTCTTAATCCACACACGGAATTAAAGCATTACTGGAGTTATCATTAACTAATTTGTTTATTAACGACACATCATCAATAAATGCAAGTAAATGCCAAACTATAACGGATCAATAAGAATATCATGTGTATAAGTGATTTAGGCACGGCGACAATTATGCAGGAGAGGGTTGCAATCGAGATTACAGCTAATTATTTGGGTAATGGGGAGATAAAAAGTTAAGGCTGAATAATTAAATGGCAAAGCCGATTAAAAATTGTTGTGACTGACTGCAACTGCTCTCCTTTTAAAGGGATACTCCTGCTGCTGTCATCATCTAAAAAAAAACCATCGCCATAACTAAGTACACTTTATCATTTCAAACAGATTTGGATACACACACACACATAATCAACCAGAGATGCACTACCACAGGTAACACACAACTTCGGACTGCATACACAGAATGTCTACTCATTCTATTGTTTATTCAATATACACGCTCCTACAGACATATACAGTCGTTAAATCAACAACGGCCTAGATATATACACTCCTCTGTTTGTAGCCGTCACAGAGCTGGAGTGATCGACTGATGGTGGTGAAACTGCAAAAGTGCATTAATGGTAACATTAAGAATAATAAGCAGTAATGAGAGAACAAAATTAGTCCCATGGTGTAAAAATGGAGAAGAAAGAAAGGCTGACGACTGTGAGGGGGGGGAGCAAGATTGGCGGTGGTGATCTTAGAAGGTAAACCCGCGAAGAGAGAGAGAGAGAGAGAGAGGGAGGACTAGAACCTGAGTAATATGTGTACTGCTGATGCTATATGGAGGACTGCTTGAGAATTTATGTGAGACATCACGTTCTGCATTGCTGTCAGAGTCAGCGACTACATTACTCTGTAAATAATTGTATATCGGTTGCGCGCGTGTGTGTGTGTGTGTGTGTGTGTGTGTGTGTGTGTGTGTGTTTGTGTGTGCGCGCGCGTGCGCGCAAATATACACACACGCACATAAATGTCAAGAGATTATATATTTATGCAGGAACATTTTTAATAGAGGTGTAAGCTTGAGAGCATGTATAATTAATTACTTAGGTACATACATCCATGAACGATCATATCTAACAACCAGTGCCCGACGGGGAAGGGGTCTTAGCAGGTGCACAGTTTCAGACACGCTGGTGGTAAGTTCTTTCACAGATACGACACCGAAAATGTAGTGATGTACAAGAGATCATGGATCACAGTCAACATGAAACCATTCGCTAATTTAATCCTCATAATTTCCAAAGAAATTTTAAACAACGTTTTCATTATTCTACACATTCACACGGTATCAGACAAACAACCCCTTTCGTAGAGGAGGAAGACACCGAGATCGAATACAGGAGTAGATGATACACAATTACTACTACTCTTACTACAACCAGCAACATCACTGCTGCTGTTATTACTGCTTCTGCTATAGCTAACTACTACTTTAACCAGTATCAATGTTGCTATTACTGCTTCTACTACAGCTAGTAGTAGGACTACTACTACTTTACCCAGTATCACCACTGCTGCTACTGCAGCTGATACTACTACTATACAAGAGCTGTTCATGTGTGAAAGAATTAAATGAATTGAAACAGCGATTTGTCTTGGAGAAAGAATTAAACCATAGAAATGTGTGATCGTAAAAAATTACTACAAAAGTGAATAAATTATGCTTAAAAGATGGGGGCGGTGCAGTGAAGAGAGAGATGGTAGTGATGGTGGGATTAATGTTTTAGAGAGAGAAAGAGAAGGGTTTAGCAGTAAAGTCAGATATGCACATGTAATTATATATAACTATTATTGTTAAGAATACATAAATGTGCGTGTGTGTATGCTTAATATAGTCATCAGTGTTTGTGCTCAGTTATTTATAGCTACATATATGCCTGCGTATGTGTTTATATATATATATATATATATATATATATATATATACACACACACACGCACACGCACACATGTGAAAGTGTAAGGTGCACACACATATATATATACATATATTACTTACTGGCAGTTGTCTCCCAACTTAATCCTCCAACAAACAGTTTTCTGTAAAACAAATAAAAATCAGTTATAATAACAGAAAATTTACAATTTATTCAGTAAAACAACACTGAAAACACTTACGGGTGAAGGGTCAGATTTTATACATCTAAATATAATTATGTAAATATGAATGTATTTTATACACAAGCATTTGTAGAAGATAAGTATAATTATGAGAACTTAACTATTGTGATTTTAAAGCACCAATTGTGTCTGTACGTGTTTTATATATAATGTTAATTAATGTGTATATGAGTATATGAATATCTGTAAATATATATATTTATGCATGTCAGCATGGAACATGTGTACGTTAAATGATGGACGTGTATATTTTATACACACACACAGAGAGGGAATTATGTACACTTTAAATATACGAAATCCAATAAAATAACGTGAAGAAAAGACGGATATTCCCTCAACTAAGTCTTCCTTTAACAGAAAAGGAGAGAAAAAAAAGCTACAAAGGAAGCCATCTTTGATAAGAACCGGCGTTAAGGTGGACGGCCACAAAATCGTGGAATTATTTCAAATATAATTTTTTCCCCAATACATTTTGACGTGTGAACTTCATACATCCGCTTCTAATTCATCTTGCTTACACTATAAAAGATCAAGATCTAATTCTTTTTTTCTTCTTTATTTCTACGAGAAAATGGCACCACTATAACCATAGAAATTGCAAACAAAAGCCATAATTGTATTTCATGTTTATGTTTTTGAAATGGCTTTTAATTTTCACATCGAAAATATATTTTCGAAATCATTATTACTAAGATAATATAGATCTATTTGTCGACTATTACAGAACATCTCTCTCACACGAAAACTAAAAATTAGATAAGCTACTGAATCATTGTATACACACACACAACGGACTCGTACTCAGTTTTCGAGAAGACAAGTCTGCCAAAAGTTCAAGTCTTAGCAGAGACATTTTCGCTGAAGTTATGAGAGTGTACGTCAGATTCGTTGTCCAAAAGTGACATGAAACAACGGTTATAAAATGCTTTAGTATCTAGTACACGGTCATCTAATTTAGAGAGAAGTGGAGAATTCCATATTTATTTAGCAGAGCAAGTGAACGAGAAAAAGCAAAAAAAGAAACGGAACATTTCAAATATGCCTAGATCTTTTAAAAACAATTTAATTGTATCAAAATATTTCTGTTTATCAATAACGGAGTGATGTTAGAACGATGAATAAGCCGCATGGCTGAAACGAATAAAAGAATGCGTGTGTGCGTGCGCGCATATATATATATATATATATATATATATATATATATATATATATATATATATATATATTAAAGAGAGAAGTAGGACTGCTGTGGCGATGCAGCAATACATCTTGTTTGTTCAACACCTGATCGCAACTGAAATTCCTCCCTGCTTGCCAACTAAAATATCAAGGAATTCCAAGACACATACACACACTTGTGTGAGAGAAACCATTTTAAGAGTTTAAAACAAAACAAAAACATCAATAATATTGTTGAGCAGTGTTCAATTACCTAGACCAGATACACTGATTGCCTGGTATAATGTAATTAAAATATCAGAAAGTGCCAATAAATACCAGTGTATATGAATCTGTAGAATTATACACATACATGTTCCTGAAGTTAAGGTATGTGTTAAAGATATAATTTTTTTAGAGACCAGGAAGTGAAAAAAAGAAAGAGACGAGTTTATAATTTAACACTGACATTAATGTGCACAGCGTCTGATATACATATTTACAAATGTGTGTAATCTGAAGAATGGAAAAACATCTCTCGCACCAAAGAAATCGGATTCTAAGTTCTTATCAGTGAAATAAACCATTTTCTTCGTTATACCACTACTTTGCCAATTATTACTAAAGCTTCTATATAACTACAATACAGTGAAAACCGGTAAATAATTACTGATAACGTTATCAAAATAAGTGGGTCCCTAAAAATATAGACCAGGATATCTTTACATTCAATGTTTATGATACAATCCCAGTGGTCACAGTAACGATCTTCCACAGTAGTTCGAACCAACAATAGGGGTTCTCGATGTGATCAATCTGCTAGAAACAGCAGCCCCTCCCCCACCTTTACCCAAATCACCCCATCTTTAAAAAAATGGGTACAGTGAATACTGTAGTCCTATTTTAAAGGTTGAAAAGACTGCTCAATCAGGAGTGACTAAGGGTTAAATAACAACCCCTTTAGATCGTTATTTCCGCAGTACGAGATTGCTATTGCGGCATTATCGCTATTCTCCTCCTATATTATAATTATACCAAACAACGAGCGAACCATCAATACACCACCTCTCCCCGCATAATATGAACTCAGCTCCATTTGCTAATTTTAGTACTAAATGATTTTTGCAGAAAGAAGATCACCAGAAATTTCTTCAAGCTTTCATTTTCTATGTTGTTGTATCAATTTCTGTACTTCCACTTCCTAAAAACTACAGTATTTCTTATCATATCGTTATTACTATATTGTTATTGCTCTTAACGTTCTGGGTTCAAATGTTGCCGAGCCATCTTTTCGAGGTCGATAAAATCAGAACCAGTCAAGTACGGAGATCGATGTAATTAATTTCCCCCTCGTCAAAATTGCTGCCCTTGTGCCAAAGTTACGAGGAATTATTAAGACGACGGGGTTGGCAGAATCGTCAGCGCGCTAGACAAAATGCTTAGCGGCATTTCTTCCAGTTCTTTATGTTGAGTTCAAATTTCGACGGGGTAAATTTGGTCCTTTCATCCTTCTCGTAATCTATAAAATTTAAGTACCAATCAAGACGATGTAATTGACTTACCCTCTCCTGCAAATTTGTTGACCGAATGCCAAAAATTTGAAACCATTATTATTATTATTAAGGCAGTGAGCAGGCAGAATCGTTAAGCACGCCGGCTTAGCGGTATTTCTTCCGACTTTACATTCTTAGTTCAAATGCCGTCAGGGTCGACTTTGCCTTTCTTCCTTTCGGGGTCGATAAAAGATGTACCAGTAGAACACTGGGGTTGATATAATTGACTTGACCCCTCCCCCTAAATTGCTGGTCTTGTGCCAAAATTTGAATTCATTACTACTACTACTGACATACTACAGCGATATGCAATTGTCACTATTTAACTAGATATTAATACTACTACTACAGGCTAGCATCATTAGTTTCTTCAAATGAAATTGAGCAAACATTTTCATGTTATAGACACATTTTCTTGGAAGGTTACGATACAACTAGGTTAATACATCATTGATTATTACAAAGAATAGTCGATGATATCGACCCAGTTCATGTCACTACTATTTTACTTCAGAATGGACACAAACGTAGCTAAAATACCTCCTTTTTTTATGAAATAATAAAATATATTTCCTCTTGCCTATCATCCATATTATTAACGTAGAATGTTTTTGCATCGCTAGATTTCTGTTAAGTTCAGTTGTTTGATTCTGTTTAGATACTATTGCTTCGAAATGAGACATATTAAACCAATTCCGACCGAATTTGAACTCGGAACTGAGCAAAAAGTAAGGACGTCAAAAGCATTTAGTGAAACATTCGTTCAATCAACACCAACGCCAATTTAGACAGGTTTGTAGTATATAAACGACAGAATCGACCACATTATAATTACTGGTACTTATTTCATCTAGCTTCGAAGAAATCTCATTGATAATCGAACTTGGAACAGTGCCGTTCTGTTATACTAGTTACCCTAAAACCAACCAACCAGTGCGTCGTACAACCATCTCTTTTACCTGCAAGTTGAGTTATGTATCTTGCCAAGGGACACAACAAAATTAGTACAGGCACGTTATCAGAATATTTTTAAAACTCTAGATCTGCCACTAGATTCTAAGAACCGTCATAGACCAATATATCATTTATTTTGCCTTTCATCCTTTCGGGGTCGATAAATTAAGTACTAGTTAAGTACTGGAGTCGATCTAATCGACTGGCCCCCTCCCCCAAAATGTCGGGCCTTGTGCCTAGAGTAGAAAAGAATATATTATTTTTTATAAATCAAGATCCACTACTATAATTTTGAGAGCCTCAACTATTTATCCACAATTTCTACAAGACACAGCAATTTTAGTAAAGGTTGAAGGATATAAAATCGACCCCAGGGGAGATGAAAGACAATATACAGTGACGAAGAGACAAACTACAAAACAGATTTATTTTTGTTATTGTTGGTAAATTTTTAGAAGTTGTAAAAATTTACCGTTTTTTTTTTTACGCCGCAACAATATTGATGAAAATACTTCCTTTATTGCAACAGCTATTTTCCTCTATTGCCAAGCATTCCCGGAGATGCTCCCATTTTCCTGGATCACGACAGACAAAACTTAAATACAGTAGTCAACAATAATTACGTTGTTTTTCCAACATTTCTGCCAAATTCGATGTTCCATTGCAGCAACAACCATAAAACTATTAATAGTTCTTCATAACGTGAAGTGGAAAGAACTTTTTGCGATGTAGAAGTAAAGCAGTTTTAATTGAGAATCGAAACCGAGACATGGACTCCATGTTTATTAAGGAAAAAAATACTAACGCTTTTAAATTCACACAAAACGGATATTTTTTATACATATATGCTTCGAGAAATGTTTCTTACAATATTCATACCTTTTCTAAAGAACACAATAATGGTAAATTCTTACATAGGAACATACTTCCCAATAAGAAAAGAGAGAAAATTGGTAATGTAGAATTGTTATACATTAGGAATCGAAATGTGATCGTGAACAGTGATCGCTAAAAGCCATCCAGAAAGGAAGTCAAAAATGAAGCGGGGAATGGGTATATGATGTTCATTCTATTGTAAAGAACAGCTGAGACAAATTAAGCGAAGTGAAAGTATTACAAGATGGAATCGAAACCGGGTCACGGATTGGGACAGCTTCATATTGAACTCCTTTAAGGATTCAGATGTACAAAATGGGAGATTTAAAACTGTGTGATGCTACGTTTCAATAAATCGTAATATTGTCAATAATAATAAAAAGAAGAAATCAAAACTACATCTCACCTACTATCTTCATCATCATTGCCTTTACTTTCCTCTCCATCAACTGTCTCCATTGCCGCCGACTCCTCAAAAGTAGTGACGGCTTTCTCCACATTTTCGTGGCCATCAATGTTGTTAGCTCCATTTTCTCCGTCCATCTCCACAGTGTCAGTCTGGAATTCTGCCATTATTTGTGTATATGTGTATATATTTGTGTATATGTGTATCTAAAGTTATCTATATTATATATTTAGCGAAATATCTATCTATATGATATAGATTCAATCTTTAGATGAAAGTGGGGGGACAATACACTTACGACACTCACGAGAAAGGTAGCAAAAAGAGATTAAAAAAAAGTTAAACACTGTCTTCCTGTACGTTGGTGTTCAAATGTATATAAATATATAAAAAAAAATGGTTTAAAATCCCTAAAAAAAATTAAGCTAAGCCCCTAAAAAAATAGAGACCTTTGGCAGCGTGCTTAGCGCTGACAATGTCGTGTCTACAGCAAAAGAAAAAATCCTAAATGCAATTCTTCCAGCTAAACTCAAATAGTTTGATTCTGATTGGCTGAAGCAGAGAAACGAGCTCATTAACATAATTGCAATCTCACGAGATTTTCGGTTAGAAGGAAAAGACGATGAACTCGAACACAAAGAGAAATGGACGGTTGAGTACAAGCACTCACTCACAAATATATTTTATGTGCAGAACTATGTTTATATAATTTTTTGTAATGATAAACACAAAAACTGCTAAATATGTTGACTGCTGTGCAAATGTAGGGATTAAATATATATATATACAACTTTGCGCGTATATATGAGAAAAAGCACAGATAAATTCAAATAGACAGGGACATACACAAGTAGGTATCACTCGTATGCATGCGTGTTTGTGTGTGTATATTTATAAATATATATATATATATTTATAAAATTCATATTGCGGGATTTGTGCTACCGTATACATACGCACACTGAGTGATCGGGACAAAAAAATATAGAGTCAAGCACAAATGAAAAGGTATGTTTATTCGTATGCATAACATTTAAAGAGCTATGTACACGCATATAGTCGGAAAACGTCATGGCTGCACATAATAAATATACAGACACGCACTCTCATGGAATACTCGGATTATGAGAAGGGGAGGAAGTGTTACAACGACAAAAGAAGGAGATAACAAAGACATAAACGAGAGGTGCTGATTAAGTGGCGGAGTAGGAGGTGAATTATGTAGAAATTAAAACGTGGAGCAGAAAGTGTAATAGCGAGAGAAAGGGAGCAGTAGTATGAGGTTGTTGAATGAAGTAATACAGTAGAATATAGAAGGTGGAAGGGGAGGTAACGATGTGAGTGAAAGGCTATACTAACAACAGAGTGGGGTAACGAATGAATAAGCAACGCCAAAGTAGTGAGGGAAGGTAAGGAGGGGTACGTCGGCGTATTGACGCGGAACAAAAATTCAAAGAAATCTAAATAAAAACTCAAACAAAACGAAACGGGAAAAACTAGACACAACATCCGTCTTCATAACTCTTATATCTGTCTCCCTACCTCGTTCTCTTACTCTCTCTGTCACTATAGTTCCATCACACACTCTCTTTATACACACCTCACTACTTTACACTTTCGTCGTGGGCGATTGCGAAGCTTGTTCATGGTTTACTCTCAACTGTTGTAATAACGCCAGTTGTGGATTGCCTTGAATGATATATAAATAGACAACACACAAACGCAACTCATATATACTCAGAATGCACAGTCATACATGCCTTAATAACACGCACATGACAATTAAGAGATGCATATACATACACAGCTGCAGACTGTGTTCCTACTTCGACACAGTGCCAGACGAAAAGAACAAATTAAACAGTTATGTAAATTTTTGAATAATTTGAGGCCTTGAAGCATAAATTGATGCCCACTCGGAGGGAAATATTTGAACAGTTCCTAGCACATTGTTCGCTAGCACTTTTCTATTGTATAGGACTGCAATTTTCAGCACTACTGCACATTACACAAAAATAAAATAAAATATTTAAATTGTGTCAATGCTCAAGTCACAACCCTCTCTCGCTCTCTCTCTCTCCCTCCCTCCCTTTCACGCTCACATACAGACACAAAGCTTACAACGCGAAGGAAGTCCCAAAGGATTGGGTACCAGACAATCAGCTGAAAAGTGCACAGTTCGTATCGTGACCTTGACCTGTCGATTAGGTTTAAGGTTCATCGATCATGCTCGTCTGGGAGGGCCATCCCTTTCTCTTCTCACTAATTTATTATGTAAAAAAAAAATACTGCAACTCTATTGCTTCTCAATATACCATAATTCTGCTACACTGCTGCATCATCTATACTACTACTGCATCACATACTGCGTGACACTACTACATTTCCTGTCTTTCACACAATACCGCGCTACACTGCTATACTAGTGCATCACACTATACAACCTTGCACTTCTACACTACTGCATCACACTATACAACACAACACTGCTAGTCCACTGCATCATACTATAAATTGTTGCCAAATCTCAACTCTGTTACATCCTATTGTCTAAAATATAAGGAAGGATATATTAGACAATGTAACCTCTGACATACAACTTTGAACATAGATCTACTACATCACATCTGACCTAAAGCTAAATAAAATATCTATAGAAATAGACAGGATACTGGAGAGAATCCAATACATTCAGATAGTCAAACTGCATCCCATACAATTAACAACTGCATGTCAGAGTGTACTGTATGGTCATCAAGTAGGAAAAGGCATGGTATATCTGGAATAATACATCTTTGTATAACCGCAGATGCATGCTATAGGTCTGTTCAACCAAGCTTAACTTGAATCCCCTCTACAAAATTCATCCATCTTTCCTACTCTTTTCATTATCTTCAGTCCAAGTGCTTCACAATATAGCCATTTTTTGTCTTTGAGCAAAAGTCTGACTGTACAAAAATTCAAGTTTGCCTAGAATATTTTCTTTTCATTCCAGACTTAATAGTAAATCTACTCCAATTTGGAAACAAGGGACACTGTTTGTATGATGGTGATGTTCATTTATAACTATTATGTGATGCCATGAAAAGGAGAAGCAAACACGCGCACCCACACACGCACACACACATACATACACGCGACAGACGTCTTTCAGTTTCTGCTTTCGAAATCCACTCACAAGGCTTTTGTCAGCTTGGGGTTGCAATAGAAGACACTTGATCAAGTGGGACTGAGCCTGAATCTATATGGTTGAGAAGTAAACTTCTTAACCACCCACCATGTCTTTGTGTGGTCAAAGATTAGAAGAATCATGGGGGTGTCTATGTCTGCTCACAACTACATAGGCACCTAAAATAATTAATGAAAGTGTCATACATGTTACCAAACCATACTTGTTCACAGGTGATGGCTGCAGCTCTCTATTACAAAATTAGTTCTGCATATTAATACACAATCATTAGTATGGATAGTCTAAAAATTATTATATTTTTAAAAATTCACAGTACATCTAGATACCCTCTGCAGCACAACATTTGAGATCTTCTACACTACATGGTTGCTTAGCCTGCTAGAAATAGCAGCCAAAGCTCATGTTAAGAAGTTTGCTTCCCAACCACATGGTTTTAAGTTCAGTACTCAATATTTACATGCTACTGTGTATAGCTTTATGTGTGCTTTCAGATTCATTATTCCAAAAAAGAATTATTTCGCATTCTCTCTAAAGTTAATCAAATTTGTATGATGTTAACAAGTGTGTGTGTGTTACAGTAAGGGTCATAGCCCAACTAATTAGGAAGAGAGTTAGTCTAGATGAGATGCAGTTTGGTTTTGTATCTGGGAGAAGCACCACTAATGCTATATTTCTGGTGAGGCAGCTGCAGAAGTACCTAGCCAAAAATAAACTTCTGCACTTGGCTTTTGTTGACATGAAGAAGGCCTTTGACAGAGTCCACCACTCCCTTATCTGGTGGTCAATGTGGAAACTAGGGATAGATGAGAGGTTGGTGAGAGCTGTACAAGCCACATATAGGGATGCTGTCAGTAAGATGAGGGTTGGCAACAAGTATAATGATGAATTTAGGGTAAAGGTAGAGGTTCACCAAGGATCAGTCCTCAGCTCCCACTTCTTCATCAGAGTCCTCCAGGCAATAACAGGAATTTAAGATGGGCTGCCCTTGGGAGCTCCTCTATGCTGATGACCTTGTTCTTATAATTGAATCTCTTCCAGAACTAGAGAAGAAATTTCAGGTGTAGAAGGAAGGTCTAGAATCAAAGGGCCTTAGAGTTGACCTACCAAAAACCAAAATCTTAGTAAGTAGGAAAGCAGACAAATCACAAATCCCTTTCAGGTAGATGGCCCTGCTCAATCTGTAGAAAAGGCATAGGTAGAAACTCCATAAGATGTACCCAGTGTAAGCTAGTACACATAAGGTGTACAGAAGAAGGTTAACGGGGAAAATAGGTTTTGTGTGTGGAAGGTGCACAGGTACAACAAACACTAAAATTGTACAGAAAATAGACTCCATCAAATGCCAGTGGGGAAAGCTGGAAGTAGTTGATAGCTTCCTTTATCTAGGTGGCCAAGTCAGTAGCAGAGGTGGCTGCTCTGAGAGCGTAGATACTAGAATAAGAATAGACTAGGCAAAGTTCAGAGAGCTCCTACCTCTGTTGTTAACAAAGGGCTCCTCCCTCAGAGTGAAAGGTAGACTGTATGATGCCTGTGTGGGAACAGCTATGTTACACGAAAGTGAAACATGGGCTGTAACTGCTGAGGACATGCATAGGCTTGAAAGAGAGGAAGGCAGTATGCTTTGCTGGATGTGCAATGTTAGTGTTCATGTACAACAAAGTGTAAGCCTCTAGAGAGAAAAGCTGGGCATAAGAGGCATCAGTTGTGGTGTGCAAGAGAGATGACTGTACTGGTATAGTCATGTGATGCATATGGACAAAGATGGCTCCGAGTTCGATTCCAAGCAGTGACCTGAATAATAATAATAATAATGATGATGATGATGATAGTAATAATAATAATAATAATAACATTGAAAAATACCTCAGGGATGAGAACCCAGGTTCGAAATTTCCCCAAGACACCTGATGAAGGCTGGAGGGTGTATCAGCCGAAACGTTGTATTAACAGCATTAATTCTGTTTGATTCGTCCAAGTAAGGAAAAGGGAACATTAAAATGGTGATGATGATGATGATGATGGTCACAGCTAGAATGTCTTTGATGATAAGGTCTATTCAGTCAAGGCTGACCTGGAGTTAAACAGCAACAACAACCTTATTATCCCCAGACACTATGCTGGAATGCACATGAGCAATAATAAATGCAGAAGAACAGTCAGGGTAGTAGAAAAAAAAGTAAAGTGCACAGAATATTACACTACATCTTATTGCCTCTCAGGTCATTGAAGAAGCTTCTGTGGAGTCGCTGAATCAGCTAGTAGCCATATTTCCTATAAATCATACTTGGGATATATTAGACACTGTTGTACCTGATATATAAAAAGACTAGATGGTCATCATGGTTGGAACAGTGTTGATCATATGTCTGATCAACCAGGACTGACCTGGAGCTAAACAACAAGAACAGCTCATTCCATGCTAGAGTTTACAGTGTGGTTTCTCAAATAATGTGGGAGTATGGTATGAGAATTTATTTAATTCACTCCTGCCACCCCCTCACCACCCTAGTCTGAAATGATTTTGGCCATTTTTTTTTCACTATGCACTTAAAACCTACGAGAGAAATATTTTTGGTTTTTAAAAAAGTTGTTAATAATTTCAGAAGAAAATGTGTGATTTAAGGGAGATCTGGCTGTTGTTTCTAGTACATCCCAAAACCTCCCTCCTCGTATCTTTCTCACTCACACATCTATTGATATTTTTCAATATTTTTCTCCCCATAAACAAATGTTATGGAATGATGATGTCAAAGTAACACACATGTATCCTAACCAAGCAAGGCCATGTTATGTGTAGGTGTAAGAAAAAATACCTAAAAACATCTTTAGTGTTCATATTAATCTGTCAAATATAGTGCTTATTTGTTCACATTATTTTGAATTATTCAGGTTCAAGAGGGGTGTCCACAATATTTGCTTGTAATGTTGTAAATTTTTTACATACAGATTTGAAATCTTGTCAGTGGGTGCTTTATATACCACTGGTTTATAGTTATGTAATTTTTGCTGATCTTGCTGTGTAAATTTAATTAACAGTTGTAAAAGCAAGAACACTATGGATAATCACTAAAATTGAAATTCTTAATGCATCTTAACTGTTTGATTATCCCAGATGGGATAATCAAATATGCTAAGACAATCTGAAAACAATAGAAACTTTTATATGTTTACCGGTTTTTATGAAATTTTGGGGTTAACAAACTTGGGTTAACAAAAATGTTAACTTCATTAATTAAGGATTAACAGATTAACAGACTTAAGCCCAATTTTGCATATATATATATATATATATATATATATATATATATATATATATATATATATATATATATATATATATATATATATATATATATATATATACATAAATACATACATACACACACTCGTACACACTCACACACACACACACACACACATACACACACACACATATTTATCATTGGTTTTGCACGAATAAACTTCTTAGTGGATATAGGTGACTTGTCAGGTGTGAAACCAATAGTAACTCCTAGATCAGCCATAACCAACGACTATATTCATTATTACTACTCCAAAGTTTAGAGTGTGCTTCTTTTGGTACTTATGAACTACTAACCTATCTATATATATATATATATATATATATATATATATATATATTTATATTTATATATTTATATATTTGATCCTTTATATTGAACACTCAATATTTCATCTACATTCAATACTTTATTTCATGGTGCCATCCATTTTTATTTTATTTTATATTATATATTGTATATTATATTATATATTGTATATTCCATATTCTATACCCCACATTAGTTCTGCAGGAATATAAATAAAACATAAAAAACAGACAGTGCTGGAACTCTTTTAAGCAAAATAATATATTCCTCTATACACAATCATACAAAAAAATCCACCTTTTTTTGTATTTATTTTTACTCGCATATATATATATATATATATATATATATATATATATATATATATATATATATATATATATATATATGTGTGTGTGTGTGCGTGTATGATAATAAATAAAATGAAGAAAGCAAAGCTTCTAACAATGCAGAGATGAAAGTTGAAAAACCTTTTATATATTTCTGGTGCAAAGCCTATCTTCAGAAGAGTACAGCCAAGGAAATGTGTGTCAACATAGATCCTGCCATTTGGATAGATGGATGGGCAGTGATATATATCTTTTATCTTTTACTCATGTCAGTCACAGGTCACTGCCTTGAAGAATCCTTAGTCAAATGAATTGACCCTAGTACTTATTTGTTTTTAAGCCTGGTACTTATTCTATGAGTCTCTGTTGCTGAACCACTAAGTTACAAGGACATAAACACACCAACATTGGTTGTCAAGCATTAGTGGGAAACAAACACACACACACACACACATATACAATGGGCTTCTTTCACTTTCCGTCTACCAACTCCACTTACAAGGCTTTGGATAGCCCTAGGCTATATAGCAGAACACACTTGCCCAAGCTATATAACAACAAGCAGGTGTATTAGTTTGACGCTCGGGAAAGTGAGAAAGTCTTTTATGTTTCGAGCCTACACTCTTCAGTTTATTTAAATAGGTAATTTAGTCATTCTTGAATGTAATGACAGTAATGGCAAATTTAGTTATTGAAGTATTCATGTTGCATTAAAAGTGAATATTTCTTTATAAGCAATGTTTTTTTGTTTTATTTCAGGGTGCATTTGCCTTTGTGCACTTCTTCATAAGTTTCTGCACAATTAGGGTTGTACCATTGCATAATTTTTGTTGAGACAAATTACACAGCTCCTACACATGATGATCTTACATAAATTTGGCCATGTGGAAAGCATGCTTCTCCAAGTTGCAATCCAGCAACTTTTAATGTTTGACCCTGAGTTTTATTAATGTTCATGGCAAAAGAAACATGGATAGGAAACTGTAACCACTTAAATTGGAATGGTACTATAGATGGTATAACTGGTATGCAAGGAATGAAGACGGTGTCACCTTTACCACAACCAGTGAGAATATTTGCCTCAGCACAGTTCATCATAAGTTTGTGCACAATTAGTATTGTACCATTGCATGATTTTTGTTGAGATAAATTAGGCAATAGCATAATAGCTTCCCCTGAACTAGTTACTTACATTTTGCCAGAGAAAGAAAGAGACAGAATTTCGATTTCATATATATAGAAAAAGTATAAGAGCTTCCCCTGAACCATTTACTTTCATTTTGCAGTACAAACAAACAAGCAGACAGATTCTCTGTTTTATATATAAATAAATATATATATATATATATATATATATATATATATATATATATATATATATATATATATATATATATATATATATATATATATATATATATATATGGAGAACATTCTTTTTTATGTGTTACCTTGAATACATAACTGTGGTCAAGATTTATCTTCTTTATTTTAGATTTTTCATATTTTCTTCTTAGTTGTTTTTCAGTTGCTGTGGAACAATAAAGTTCCTAAATTTTTCATATAATCTAGGTGAATTCAAATATCTTTAATTTACCATCCAGCTCATAATGGTTCTGGTTGAATTTCTACAAATGCAATCAGTTTCCAGTAATACAGTTGTGTCCTAATCTAATATATATTTCATTTGGATATATAAGACATGGATTATTTTTGATTCAGTTATTCTTTTCATTTATATTTTAATTCAGTAGCAAGTCCCTACCAATCTTTTGCTTCATACTAAGGGAAGTAAGTCAAATAGTGAAGAAAGAAACAGTAGTTATGGTAGTGATGGTGGTGGAGATAGAGATGTTGATAATAGTGAATGGAGAAAGTTAGAGAAAATAAAAATAAGAGATGATAGTGGTTAATGGTGTTGGTACTTGTAACAATGAAGTTTATACTGAAATATTAGAGTAGGAATGAAATCTGAGAGAGAGGAAGGTAACTTGGAGTTGTAATGGGTGAGAGAGAGAGAGAGAGAGAAAGAGAGAGAGAGGGAAAGATAGACAGACAGACAGATTGTAAGGCAGAAGGTTCTGAGAGGCTTTGACTATCAATATATGGACTCATTGATCTAGAATTATAAAAAGCAGACACAGACACTATGACACACACATTTCACAAACATCAAACATTTTTTAGAAGAAAAAAACAATATCTCTGTTGGCAGCAATAACAGCAATGATAATAACATTTGCAATAGCTGAATGGTGAGGGATATAAAAGACAATAAGATACACAAGACAACAACAACAGAAGAGAAAAGAAAGAGAAGGGAAGGGAGGGTAAAAATAGTCAGTGACTGCAATGTCAATCAAGCAAATTATAAATATATTCAGTTAAAGATCTCTCTCTCTCTCACACACACACACACACACACACACACACACATATACACAGGCACAGGCATGGCTGTGTGGTTGAGAAGTTTGATTTCCAACCATGGAATTTTGAGTTCAATCCACTGTGTGGCATCTTAGGCAAATGTTTTGTACTACAGCCATAAGACAACCAAAGCCTTGTTAGTGGATTTGGTAGATGGAATCTGAAATGAGCCATCATATATCTGTATATACATATAGCTTGATCTGTGTACCTCCAAAATACATATACCAAACTCTTTGTCTTCTCACTTTTCAAACTCTGTTACATGGCTTGTATGAATACTCATTCAATAACGGAGGCTTTCAGATAAGATAAGATATCTAACTTTTCCCTACAATTAAAACTTTCATCTAGTCCTTTATTCATTCACTTAACATTAGTATTATGATTAAAAGAATAGAAGTGATTCAAACCCTAACTGCTAGACACTCAGTTAGGCCTTACAAGCAAGTCACCACAGTTTCACATGATTGATCTAGAAATTAATCAATTAGCATGAAGCTGTGGCATAATATAGCTTTCTCAGATGTTTTAGAATTTGGCCCCTTGTCACCTTATAAAAACAGTTTGGCACTTAACTCATCACAGAGTGTTGAGGGCAGCAAATTGATTGATACACCTCACCTCTCACCATGCAGAAAACTGCATATCTCACGAACTTATCATTGTTATATAGACATTCTTTCAGAATTTTTCTGTATTCAATGCATGAAAAAGTACAGCTAAGCCATTACTAGATGCTATCAGTATTATAATATCATAGCTTAAGGAGGTAGGTATTGTGGTGATAAAATTATTAGCTTTTGACATCTGCTCATTTGATCTTTACATACTGTTGTTGGTAGTGGTAGGAATGATTTGATGTTCTTGAGGTTGATGAATCAGATCACTATTGCCACAGTTTTTGCTGGCCTTTTCTTGTGTCTGGTCAGCAGCAAATGTCAAGAAGACGAATGTCAGTTGTCACCAATATTGTGATTTTACTGGCCTTTTCTTAAGTCATGTGGTTTGCTTGTTGCTTGAGCTGAACTGGTCAATGATGATATACTTCAGATGTCTGAGTCACCATTGTCAAAGTGGATGACTTAATTATTATTGTTGTATGAACATTATTGCAGCATTGTTGTAGTGTATATGTGGAATGTGGTTGCTGGTTGCATGAATAAAAACTGGAGCAAACTCATGAACACTTAACTGTAGTATTTATTCCTGGACATAATATATTTGATTTTGGCAATTTACAGTGAACAATGATGGTAATTTCCACCTGGGAAGAGAGATAAACTGCTCTGTGAATGTAGAAAACTATTTGTGGAACATCATGTAGTGTGTCCAAGTGCCTGGAGTTGTCTGCGCAAAGGTCAACTCCACTCCTACTTTAATGAAATGTTTGCCTTTTCTTTCTCTTTCCTTCCTGAGCTGTTGACACATTTAAATTTCTTCCCTAAGACTTTCTTCTGTTCATCTCTGGTTTGGTCACGATGCACTCAACCATATACATAGAGACCACATTATCAAAACAGGCGACATCAATGAACATTAAATGGCTTTGATGATGGCCATGGCTTAAGAAATGAGGCAGATGTAAAGGTTCTGAAGATTTGTAATGCAACTGTTCTAACAATTTGCAACGCTCTCTTTAAGGAATTATCTAACCACCTTATCGCCTACAAATATGGCGAATACACAGATAGATTACATTCTCATCAGACAACAGGATAGAACTATTATTGTGAATACCAAAACCTTTCCTGGCAAAGAATGCACTATGCAGCATAGGTTAGTGACTTCTATACCAGAGCTTGGTGGACACAGGAAAAGAAAAAAACAGCATAGAGAAGGAAGCTTTGAAAATTAAAAGATCCAGCAATTGAGAACTGATTTAGAGAAATTCTAAGTGATGTACATATCTGCAAAGGAGAAGATTTAATTAACTGTAGCATAGGCATCAATGGGAGATTTTATGAGATAATCTGCTTAGGGTTACACATCTGACATGTGGCTGAAGAAGAGTACCACCTAAGTCAAAAGTAGCGTAGTGGTGGAATGATAAGGTTGATAGGGCAGTCAAGGCCAAGAGACAAGTGGAAGGATGATGGTGGTAGGGACCACTACTTAATGACAAGAAAGGCATCTAGGCATCAGATGTACTTGGTTAAAGGTGAGGCAAAAAGAAGAGATTTGCACATCCTGTAACAGGAAGATCAAAGACTAGAAGTATTCAGGATTGTAAGATAATGTGTGAGAAAGAATCAAGATGTCATGGTAAGAAGTGTGTTTGGAATAATGACAGCAAGCTCACTATTGATATGGAATGAAAGACACTTGTATGGAAGTGCTACCAAAGTAGGTTAATGAATGTGGGGAATGCATGAGATAAACAGGGCTTACACTATTCTGACCCAAAAGAGGGGCTAACAAATCAAGTTTGACAGCAGTGTGTTAGATAAAAAGATCAAGGTTATGAAGAAGGGGAAAGCTGTGGGTTCATCAGGGATAGTTGCAAAGACACTTAGTATATATGGGGAAGTGGGATGCAAGATTATCACCTAGATAGTTAATCAAGTCATTCAGGAGAATGTTATACCCAATGACTGGCATAGCTGTATCATCATAAACTGCTGCAAGGGCTAAGGTGATACCTAAGAGAGAAGCAACTCTAGAGGAATCAAACTTCTGGATCAAATTTCTTTTTATGTTATAATAAAAACAGTCTTACATTAAACTGAGAGGATTAATCAATACCTTTAGACTGATGATAGTTTAGCTAGCCAAAACTTCCAAGTTACTGTCAATACTATTCTTGTTAATGAATAACAATTGTGTGTATATATATATATTTATACATACATACATACATACACACACACACACATACATGCATACATACATACATGCATACATACATACATACATACATACATACATACATACATACATACATACATACATACATGCATGCATAAATGGAGTTAGACGCAGGTGTTATTCAAATTCTTTTACTTCTGACACATGTTTCGAAGATATCACTGGAATAAAATGGTATAAAACAATGTAATCTTCTCTTCAGGGAAATGAAGAAATGAAACTCGTGAATAAGACATTTTAACAGAATAGATGGATATGTATAGTGATCACTGTTTCTGGGATTGTGTGTTGATATAAATAGTAGTGTTTTGAGATGAGTTGTGGTGTTATGTCTTGTTGTTCTTAGTGTTTTTATGTCTAATTTTTTGGCACGTATAATTCCCTCATCTACAAGTGAGGGTGGATATTGTCTTTCAGTAAGCGTTGTTTTGAGGTCTTGAAGACGAAGGTCCCGAGTTGTTCTATCAGACACAATTGTGCAAATCCTTGTTTTGGGTGGCATGAGCTAAAGAGGAGATATTGTTTAGAATCAGTTGGTTTATAATAGATGTCAGTTATGATTTGATTGTTGACTATTTTTATCATGATGTCTAAAAATGGAAGCTGTTCTTTGTTATATTCCATTGTGAATTGAATGTTACTATTTATATCATTTAGTGTTGATTTGAAATCCAAAAGTTTGTCAATATTCTCCTTCCAAATGATGAAACAGTCATCCAGATATCTTTTCCAATTTTCTCTTATGTAAAGGTAAAATGGGTAACCATATTTCTGAAGTGATACTTCATATAAGGTGAATTCAAAATAACCCATTATTAGGTTCATAAGAACAGGGGCTACTTTCGTTCCCATCACAATTCCACATTTCTGACGATAGTATGTGTCATCAAATAGAAAATAATTGTTCTGAAGTATAAATTTTAAAGATTCAATAATAAAGACCTGGGTTATGCGTTCCGGGAGTACTTCAGGGTATTTTTCCAGCCAGAATTTAATTGTTTTTATTCCATAATCATGTGGGATGTTGATTAATAACATCGAGCGTAACCAATATTGCCTCTTCATTAATTGTTTTTGGTAGGTGTTCTAGCATGTCTAAATCGTCTCTAATGAAACTTTTGATGTATTTCAGCAAGGGTTTCAGTAGGATGTCTAGAAAATTGCTTAGGCGGTGGGTTTCACAGGCTGGGCCAGCTATAATGGGCCTTAACTTTAAGTCTTCTGGCGTTTGGATATTTATGTATTTGCCTGGTGTTTGTTTGCAGGCTTTATTGATTATCTTGCTCTTGTGTATTTTAGGAAGGCCGTAAAAAAGACTGGGTTTGCATTTGAAGTTCGTGATGTAGTCTGTGTCTTTTTCTCTCAGGCCTTTTCCATATAGAAGAATTAAGGATGCAAGATTTTTCATTGTTTTTTGTTGTTTATAGTTTATAACTTTTTCGTAGAAGGCTTCGTTTTCTAGTATGGATAATACTAGGTTTTTATAGCATTCTGTGTCCATCATATATATATATAAGATGAACTTCTTTATATATAAGATGAACTTATATATACATATGAGATGAACTTCTTTCAGTTTCCATTAATCAAATCCACTCACAAGGTTTTGGTTAACCCAAGACACTTGCCCAAGGTGCCATGCAGTGGAATGAACCCAGAATCATGTGGTTAAGAAGCAAACTTCTTACCACACAACCATGCCTGCACCTATATTTGTTAGATAATGTAATATATATGTAATATACATTAAAAATCTAATATATTAGTATATTTTATATGTCGTTGTTGTTGGAACTCCGTCGGTTATGATGACAATTGTTCCAGTTGATCCGATCAACGGAGCAGCCTGCTCGTGAAATTAATGTGCAAGTGACTGAGCACTCCACAGAAATGTTTACCCTTAACGTAGTTCTTGGATGATTCAGCGTGACACAGTGTGACAAGGCTGGCCCTTTGAAATACAGGTACAACAGAAACAGGAAGAAAGAGTGAGAGAAAGTTGTGGTGAAAGAGTATAGCAGGGTTCACCACCACCCCCTGCCAGAGCCTTGTGGAGCTTTAGGTGTTTTTGCTCAATAAACACTCACAATGCCTGGTCTGGGAATCGAAACCGCGATCCTAAGACCACGAGTCTGCTGCCCTAACCACTGGGCTATTGCACCTCTACTGTGCAAAGGTGGAGCAAGCCCCTAACTCTTCACCTCATTCTAAAACTCAGTTTAATGTCGATGGTCCCAAATAGGGACCATATCAGATATTAAGCTGATAAGAACAGATACTACGCTTTGATCTTAGCCAAAAGGCTGAGAAGCGATGCTTCTCTTTAATTTATGCTCTTCTCATTGTAAACTTACCCTATCTTTATACATTTACCACACTCTCTTTCACTCTGTATATTTTATACATATTGAATATATAAAAGGATATCTGCTATATCTATCATATAAATGAGAGTGTATGTGTGTATCAGGCACATGCCATCAGTAATTACTTAGGGTAGGCAGTTGGCGACCTTTATGTAGTAAAGCACACAAAAAAAATAAGCGAAACACAGGTGCACAACTGAGTTGAAGGCAGATCTATTTCTGCCTTTATAGCACGTAAAGAAAATGGTGTTGCAGAAATGTATGTAGCACATGCACTACAGCAGTACTATGTGTAGTTTAAATACTGAGATTGAAGAGCAGGGGTGAATTATGCCTACCTAATCTACAAAAACATAAAACATTTTGCATTTTATATATATAGTAATCAGACTAATCTTCATAATTTTATTGAATTAGGTGCATATTTTGCCATGATAGGAAAATGTTGCTATCGATCTGTTTATTCAAGGTAGGCACTGCCTACCTTACCTACCTAGGCAGTACGTCCCTGGTGTGTATGTATAGCTCCCAAAAGTTCTGAAACAGTGTATCCTTGAGAAAAACGGGTTTGAGAAAAATGGGAAGGTATTCAGTTATAATTAATCAAAAAATATTATTTGCTACAAGAAATAATTCAACTTTTAGATTGACAAATCTACCACTCTCTATCTGTCTCCTGCAGGCTCTCTCTTTTATGTCTTCCCCTCTCTATATATGTTTACCACACCATTTATCACTCTCTGTATATATATCTCTTACGCATGCTATCCCTTCTCTCACTATGACATGCAATTACTTTCATTTTGTTCAAAACCTTGTCTTGTAGTGTTTGCTTTCATTTTATGATAGACAGCTATCACACAGAAAATGCCACCTTCCAAATCCTGTTTTCTAAAATTTCTCTAGAATAAATGAATTACAAAATCAGATTCAGCATGAATCTGATGTGTGGGAGCATTCTATTTTCTCTGCCAGTTCCCTTGTCGTTTGACAAGAATTTTCGTGCAAAAGTTGGTTTAATTGCTCTTCAGCAAACTCAACTGGACGGTCAGAACGAGGTGCATCTTTGAGGCCAAAATTTCCATTTTTGAACTTGGCATACCAAGCGATTCTTTCAGCTATGGCACCCTCTCCATACACAGCACAAATGTTGCAAGCAGAACCTTGATTAAAAGCAAAAAGAAGGAGGTGTTGAAAATGCTCATTTTTCTTAACTTGACATTCCATTTTAATGATCTGAAAATAAACAAAAATAAATTAAAATTAACTAGAAAAAAAAAACAAAATAGATTCCAAAATTTTTCAAAAATAGAATTCTCGAAAAAAATAGATTCCAAAATTTAAAAATGCAATAAATTCCAAAATTTAAGAAAAACGGTGGGAACTTAGTTGCCAACCCAATAATACAGAAATCTGTCCCTGATCAAGATGTCTATCCATCAGGGAAGACATGGTCTGACAAGAAACAAAAAAAATTGAATCAAAGGCATTCTGCTGTGAAAATTATTCGGCAATGATGAGATACTCAGCCAGTATTTAATATTTATATATATAAAAATGAGAATGTGTGTCTGTCTGTCTGTCTGTCTGTCTGTTTGTCTGTCTGTCTGTGTGTGTGTGTGTGAATCCCTAAAACTCGAGAACTACACAACCAATTTCATTCAAATTTTACAGATGCCTTACTTAGGGTTCCAGTTGTGTTTTAGTCAAAAAAAATTTTAAAGTTCTTGCAGAGTTCGAGCCCACGGCAACATAATATCTCCTCCACTATTTAAGTATTACGTGTCAAAAGTGAAACAAAAACACTCATGTCAAATACATTCACTTTAAAAATGAAACTATTCCACTAACTGAAACAATCACATTTCGATACTGTAATGACAGATACTTTCAGAGAGAGAGAAAGAGAGAAAGAGAGAGAGAGAGAGAGATGTATATGTATATATATAGATGTATATGTACACGTATATGTATAGATATATATATATATATAGATATAGATCTATATGCATACATGTATATGTATACATATGTGTAGATGTATATATATATATATATAGATTTACATGTAATATGTACACATATATACATGCATACAGATATCTATACATATATACACCCATCACACACATACACATGGACACAAACACACACATTAGTCATTTGTTTTCTTATCCAAAACTACGTCAAAAGTACTGAATGGATCTTTATGAAATTTGGAAATTACATTCTATGTATAACGGCCATAACTCCCATGAAAATTCATATATTTTTGATGTTGATGAAATTTTAACCCGAACATAACAGATGAGCATTATTTGTAATTCAACAGTACAACAGTGTAAGACTACCCTTTCAGATATACTTACATTGTGATTTCTGCAATGTGGTGCATAAATTGTCAAGTAAATGAGACGCATCTTTGCCTCCACTGATTCACTTGCAAAGTGTTGAGTAAAATTATTTCGTTGCAGACCTCCTTTGAGTCTTTTTATTATCACTGCGACACACATAGTCCCCAGTTGGTAACATTAATTTCAAGGCCTTCCCAGATGAGAGACATTTATCTAAGACATTTATCGATTGTAAATTTTGTCTGCAATTTGGAAATTATATTCTATGCTTAACGGCCATAACTCCCATGAAAATTCATATATTTTTGATGTTGATGAAATTTTAACCCGAACATAACAGATGAGCACTGTCTGTAGCTGGTCTTCTCTTGGAAGAGCCCCGCTTCTCACATGGACAACTGTATGTTGGCTGCTCAAGAGTGGGCAGCAAAAAAAAACCTATTTGCATATGCTCCACAAGGGAAAACAAGGAACATTGTTTACAACGAGGTGTTATAATCACAACAGCAACAAACTATGTACATGATCACCTTCTTTTACGAAACTTCATTGACTTTCATATATTTATATTGATATACATATATATACGTGTGTTTGGGTGCGTGTGTGTGTGTATATATATATCTCTATATATAAAGATGAGAATGTGTGTCTGTCTGTCTGTGTGTCTGTGTGAATCCCTAAAACTCGAGAACTACACAACTCTCTTTTACAAACCCAGTGAAAATACATATATTTCATATGTCAAAGAAATTCAAGCAATACATATAACACCAAAGTTAAAAACATTCCCAACAATTCCACAATCCCCAACCTCCAGAGCTATTGAAGAAATTGTTATCATCAACTGACCAAGATTCCTAACATTTGCAAAACAAAATTAGACAATACGACGCTGTACTACAGATGACATCATTTGGAACCACAAGAGATTTAACTGAGGCAGCATTCATCCAAACTTTCAAGATCCAACCTCAGATTTATCATCGCATTGTCTCTCTACTACCTCTGTCAAATGAATCACCAAAATTGGCCTTTCATTATTTATAATCTGTACCTGTTTGTTTGGTTACGAAATAAAATACACAAAACGTGTTTCTGAATTACGTGTATTTACTTTATATACATATGAGTTGAAAACTTTCTTCTAGCATTCCACTTAATATCTATGTTCCATGCTGGCATGGATTGGAGAGTTATTAATGTAGAAATATGGTATCGTAGCTACCAACAGTTGAGGGTTGCGTAGTCTAGACTTCGTTTTTAGATTTCATTATTCTCTTTAACCCGGGCAACGCCGGGTATTTCTGCTAGTATCCAATATTTATTAATAATTCAGAAAATCATCTTCAAAGTAATGATAGAATTATTTAAACCTGCATAATCCTCAAAGGCTTCCAAGTCAAAATGGTCTTATTCAGCCCTTCTAATACCAACCCACCTTCCTTGGTTCTTTGATACAAATTTCCTGGTTCAAATGGACTCAAAATAAAATATCCCATCAAAATTTCCTGTTAATTCATGTCCCATATTCTAGCTTAAAAAGTAAACAATTATTTTGATAAATTCTTTATTATTGTCAAAATTAATTAAAACATAGGCAGAATATTTCAACTGAAATATGGTAATAAAATGGTTAAATCAGTGTTGGTGCCTGGAGATTTAAAGATATTTTTCAAAGTTAAGTAAATTAAATATGGAGAAGTTTGAAACATTTAAGATGATATCTTGGTTATGGGAAATATGTTCTAAAGTAAGCATAGCTAGAAGCAGGTGTGGCTACGTGGTTGAGAAGTTTGCTGCAAATACCATAGTATGTGTATGTGTATGTATGTGTGTGTTTGTGTGTGTATATGTTTGTCTGTGTGCATGTATGTATGTGTGTGTGTGCATGCATGCATATGTGTGTGTTTGTGTGCATGAGCATGAGTGCTTATGTGTGCATATGTTTGTCTATGTGCATATGTGTGCATGCATGTGTGTGCATGCAAGTGTGTGTGTTTATCTGTGTATGTGTTTGTCCATGTGTGTATGTATGTTTGTCTGCATATGTATTTGTGTGCATGTGTGTGTGTGTTTGTATTTGTCTATGTATGTGTTTGTTCATATGCATGTGTGTGCGCGCACGCATGTTAGTGTCTACTTGTTTTGACATCACATGATAGTTGTAAACAAGCATTACTGTTATTGAAATACACCTAATAGAAGATGCTTCTTCTCCATTCATTAAAGTGAATGGATCTTTGGCCAAGAGAAATTGGTACCATCAGCAGGTGTCCAGTGTTTATTGGGTGTTTCGACCCTGAACCATAACACTCTCTTGTTATTGGGTCAGCAGAGGTGGCCAAATCTCTACTTGAAAGAACAATTCTGTAGTTATTGCAAAATAGTTGGTGAAATAGACTTTGTGAATACGCTGTCATGACAGGAGAAAATACTACTTTGGATTCATAACTGCAAAACTGTAACTGCTGTCTGCTTGGCTGAGTAAGGAGTCATTAGAATAACTGTTAAATATAGCAAAGTGAGAATATAGTTTGCTTGGTGGCGACTGTCTACAATCTAAAATTTGGCACCCAAAGCATGCCTGTTCATAAGCCTTATTAAGAGATGTTCTAGTAGATTCTACAAAATTGTATCATGCTGATTGGTCAGTTAATCAGCTGATCACATGAAATGGTTGTTACAAGCTGGGGTTTTTACTTGGCAGTTTGTTTATTGTTTTGAATCTGCTACAAGCCTTTTTTGTTCTAGGGTGTGAGTGAATGTTGCAAGCACCTTGTCACAGTGCCACTTGTATCTCTGTTGAGTATTTAGCACCTTGACAAAATGTGTTCCAGGATGCACCTTCCTCCACAAAGTTTATACAGCTGGTTCCCCTTCAAACCCAAGATGTGCAGGTTTGTTGGCAGTGTGTCATACAGCTGGAAGGAAATACGGAAAAAATCCAGTCCCCACAGATCTGTCCATGTGACCTTCCTCTTGGGAAGGTCACATTTAGTCCAGGCTCCCTGAGATACCAGTTCCACAGCTCTTGATCTTCTGTCTTCCTCCTGGTTCCATACTTCTACCTAGATCATGGCCCTCCTTTCCTTGAAACCTGCCTTCTTCCATTTTTAGAAATGAGAAGAACAGAGACCCTACCATACTATACTTGTAATTCTAAAAATGCCATATAGCTTCAGCATGCTTTCAGCCCATGCAACTGATGCCAGCGACCCACTTTCACCTGGGCAGAAATATTACCTTGTTTGGAAACAGGTGAGGGTCAGCGACAGAAAGGACATTTGGCTGAAGAAAATCTTCCTCATTGAATTCTGTCCAGTCCATATGAGCATGGAAAAGTGGATATCAAAAATATTAGGATGATGATGTTAATGATGATGATAATGATAATAAAGTCGACAATGACAATGACAAAATGATAATGACGATATTTTAAAGTACATTTCAGAGACTTAGAGAAAATGCATACAGACACAGGACTGGCTGTGTGGTAAGTAGCTTGCTTACCAACCACTTGGTTCCAGGTTCAGTCCCGCTGCATGGCACCTTGGGCAAGTGTCTTCTACTATAGCCTTGGGCTGACCAAAGCCTTGTGAGTGGATTTAGTAGATGGAAACTGAAAGAATCCCGTTGTATATATATATATATGTATGTATATGTTTGTGTGTCTGTGTTTGTTCCCCCACCATCGTTTGATAACTGATACTTTGTTTATGTCCCTGTAACTTAGCGGTTCAGCAAAAAGAAACCAATAGAATAAGTACTAGGCTTACAAAGAATAAGTCCTGGGGTCGATTTGTTCGACTAAAGATGGTGCTCTAGCATGGCCGCAGTCAAAATGACTGAAACAGATAAAAAAAATAAAAGAAAAAAGAATACCTGACTGGACTGACATGATGTGATTTCAAAATTGAAAAGGCAGACATTGACTCTTACATAACTCTTCGATATGTGTGTGGATCTTGTTGCTAAATCATTCTTTAAAAGTAAAATAACCAGTGACCATTGTGGTATATAAATGTAAATGATGCTATCAAATAAATTCAAGCTTAGTTCAGTGGTTGAGCCATTTTTGCTTGCATTTCCCAGGTTGTAAAATGTTGAATCTAGTTTCAGCCATACTAATAAAGTTTTAATGAAACAGAGAAATCATTCCTACCACCACCACCACCACCACCACCACCACCACCACCACTGCTACTGCTTTTGCTACTTCTACCACTGCTACCACCAGTTCACTGCCATTGCCACCACTGCCACCGCCATTGCCACCACCAGCACCACCATCACCACTGTCACTGCTGCTACCACCTCCAACACTGCCACCACTACCACCACCGCTGTCGCTGACTCACATTTATAGCTCATGTGCAAACATCCACATCTTCAAGACAATACATAACAATACAAAAAAAAAGCACATATTGCCTTGAGTATGTATTGATGTTTTGGTAAGTATGGTGGAAAACAGCAATCCATTGTTTAGAGCCTGTTCAGAACTCTGGGTGAATGGTGTATATTTCTTAATGTCTTTCACACACACACACACTCAAAGAAACCCACACATATGCAAGCATTCATTCTTGCACATTGCACATTGTTGTGTATATGTGTACACATAAACATACATGCACA
>NC_142934.1:32361493-32426493 GCF_046866305.1 Octopus bimaculoides
TATCATGTATTTTTCCCGAGTTGACAATTCTTCACTAATAACTATATATATATATGCAACACGAATAAGAATGGAGAAAATCACATCTTTGATGATTACTCCGTATATTACCAACGATCGTTTCTATTGTGCAGGATATTTAGATATACAAAAAAAGTAATAAAATACCAATCAAATTAATATCCGAAAATATACGCTAACACAACGCTATAAAAAAAAAATGGACCAAATTCAAAGTGAACTAAGAAAATATGTGCAATAGATGAACGTATACAGAAAGAAAAGGAAAGCTAGTTTAGCATTTAACCTTTGATGACGTCGTAGATAACGAAAAAAAAAAAAAATTAAACAGAACTTCTACGTCATGACAATTAGTTATCTATCTATTTAGTATGTTGAAACATTTTTTAGAACAATTATGCATATTAGATTATAAGAAAAGCAATTATAATTAATAGGTTATTTACGACTGAAATATTAAAATGTTCGTATTTATGACAACATTTCAATGTAAAATTATTTCTACAATTTAAGAATTCTAATGTAGAAGTAATTATATAATGCATTTCCTCAAAACAAAGATTACCTTTAAAATTATCTGAATTGTACGATGGTACATAGCTAATAATTGACTACTTTTTTTTATCATAGGTAATGTTCCTGCCTTTTAAGTCCCAAATGTGTTTACTAAGATTCGTAGAATTATATTTTCTTCTAAACTTAAATAAAGAAGAATGGTTATGTAATCTAGATTTCCAAATTGTAACAGAAGAACTTGTGTAATAATACGTACGACCCCCTGTAATGACCATACATTGATACAATAAACCAGTGGTTTCCAACCTGTGGTCTGCGGACCCCTAGTAGTCCACAAAGGTAGTACTGGGGGTCCGTGAACATGTTAAGCTGACAGACCCTTGAATATCCTGGGATCCATGGGAAAACTCATTTAAATAAAAGGGGTCCTTGATTGTGAAAAGTTTGGGAACCACTGCATTATACTTTTCTTTAAACACTGATTTTCCAAAGGACAGATAATTTTGTTTTTGAAATTACAAAGGCATTTATTTACTCGTATGTGGTACTCATGGTAAAAGAAATTAGTACTAATTCTCCTCTCAACCAATTCCTTCATGGCAGTGTCCCAGCAGGTCTGCCATCAAATGATTGAAAGAAGCAAAAGCACAAAATATCACCCAAAGACGGGATAAATACGATCTTTTGTCACAGGTCTTTTTGATTACGATTAACCTACAATTAAACAACTGCACTCACTTCTCTAAAATGTGAGTAGTCATATAGCACATCCACAGCAAGAAGCAAGTTCCCCGCTGGCCTCTTTTCTCATTTTGTAACCTCGTCATCTTCTTGAATAAAGCCTCCTCATTGCAGTCTTGCAAGCTGCATGGAGATTTATTTAATGCTACTACAAGCATCTAGAACATGCTATAAAGGGGCTGACGTTAAGAAGGACATCCAGCTGTAGAAACTATGCCAAAGCAGACATTGAAGCACGATGCAGTCCTTGGGTCTGTCGGATCCTGTTGAACTCTCGAATTCATGCCAATCATGACGTTAAACAATGATGATGAGGATGAACAACAACAACAACAACACCGACATCATCATCATCATCATCATCATCACTATCATCATCATCATCATCGACGACGACGACGACAACAACAGCAGCAGCAACAACAACAACAGCAGGTATAACTTGGCGATCGGTCGACTTACAACACCGTTCTTCGTCTTGAGTTTACTTGGCAGAGTGTTTTACCAAGAGATTGTTTGTTTTTAACACATTCGCGAATGTTATGTTGGGCTTTGCGTCTAGGCATAATCTGAGAGCTGAACGGCACCTTTCTTTTCACACTTTTCAAACAATCCTTCAATGGTCCGCCAGTACCAATACGGTTTCTGCCACCACCAACCATCTTTCTCCTGGATGCTGCAGTTGGTTGCACACCAATTGTATTCATACTGACTAGAGATTTTCGTTTGTGGGGAAAAAAAATTTCGCACTATTACTAGAGATTTTCGGTTTTCTTGCCAAGAGTATGTGTCATACCAGAGTTCCGACCAAAGCAGTGAAGCGCGGAAGCTAACGCAGTATGTGTCCCAGAAGTTAGTTCCAGAAGTTGCTTGGTGAATTTTTCATTGGTCCCTCAAGGAATTCTTTGTCTTGAACATAACTTTGTTGTAAAGCAAGCAAAGCTTTGTTTAGCCCATTGATTATTGGGTTACTTCCATCCTCAGTATTTGATTTAATGTGCAACCGTGTATATCAAAATTTTGCCGCGTATCAAATTAGTTTTGAAGAGAGCATTGCAAGTGTAAACTTTCTAGCCATGGATTTGTCACATCATCGTGTTCACTGTTAGAAATCGCCATATCCTCGCAGTCAGCTCCGTCATTTTCATTTTTCTGATCGTTCGACTCCACGCTGTCGTCGTCACGGTCAGCACAATGCGGTTCATCTTTTGTGTTGTTCAATACAAGATTCGCATGACAATCGGAGGTCTCCATTTTGAGTGCCAACCTTTGTTAACTTGACAATAAGGTCAATGTGAGCTCTGATTGGCTGTATGCAAATATGTTCATTACTGGGGTCCGGAACTCTCGTGGGAAACAATTTTGCATGCTACCTAGGTAGGCAGTGCCTACCTTGAATAAAATAGATAGATAGCAACATTTTCCTCTCATGGCAAAATATGCACCTAATTCAATAAAATGAAGGTAAGTCTGATTACTATACATAAAAGGCAAATGTTTTATTTTTTTTTGTAGATTAGGTAGGCATAACTCACCCCTGCTTTTCAGTCTCAGTATTTAAACTACGCATAGTACTGCTGTGGTACATGTGCTGCGTAACTTCTACAACACCGATTTCTTTACGTGTTATGAAGGCAGAAGTAGATCTGCCTTCAACTCAGTCGCGCGCCCGTGTTTCACTTATTTTGTGTGTTTTACTGCATAAAGGTCACCAGCTACCTACTCTGAGTAATTAATAACGGCACGTGCCTGCATTTGAAACTTTGCAAAGCTAGAATTTATTTGTAAATAAGTATAATATCCTGAGTACTGTACACTGGATAGTGAATGTACAAATGGCTGTTCACTTGAAATAAAAAAATAGTAACACAATAAAAAGCTTAATTGCAACTTTTCGGTTACCATTTGGCTCCCAAGAATCTCTGGAAGGACAAACAATCCGATCAAATACTATGAACATACTGTAATCATATATATATATATATATATATATATATATATATATATATATATATATATATATATATATATATATATCGTATCTATTTATTTGTGAATAAACGTAATATCACTTAGACAAACATTAGCAAACATAGATGAAGTGCTTCCCTCAGTTCTCCAAACACAAAGACCGAGGTACAGTAATTCGTTTGACCAGAATCTAATATTTGAAACCGAGTGGTACAAAATCCTAATGTCACTATGCAATTAGAATTAAATATCCAATTTGAAGTTGAGATCTATCACTGATAGAGTGAAAATGTTGAATATACAACAGAGAAAACTATAATCTATTGATATCAATCAAAAAAACATACATATATACAATGTTAAAACATTTCAAATCATATATATTTGTATGTATTGAATATGTTCATAGATTGCTTGAACGACTTCCTAGATATTAACTATTAATTTCAGGCTGCCTTTCTCACTCTTTCTTTCTTCTCTCACTGTCACACACACACACACACACACACACACACACACACACACACACAATATGTATCCATATACGTGTAAGTATATACATGTATATTTGTGTGTATATGCATATATATGAGTATGTATATGTGATTATGTATATTAACATATGCATATATATATTCAGTTCCACTGATGGCACCTTGAGCAAATATCTTTTACTATGGCCTCGAGCCGACCAAAGCCTTATGAGTGGATTTGGTAGACAGAAACCGAAAGAAGCCCGTCGTAACATTCTACCACGACCTAAATGCACCATCCCCGGAGGGCAACAACTATGGAATCAGATCGAAGAAACACCCACCCAAAATCAAGGACCTTGAACCCTTCGAGGCGGAGCTACTGGGCATCATTTCCAAGCTGAAATTCCGTAAGTCCTCTTCCTCCTTCCAACATAAGCTCCGGGTCGACATTAGATTGCTAAAAAACTCAGATAGATCCCTAATCTTCTCTGAGAAGACGAAAACCTTATATTGGATAAACACCCTAGATTACGATCGACTACTAGAAAACAATATCAAACAAAATTATAGGCTCCCTTTCCCACACACATATAATGACATCAACAGTGAAGCCAAAAAAAAAAAAGCTAAAGAAATAGAGATAGCAGATAGGGTAGAGATCGTAGCTAAAAGAAACGCCTTCATTACCATAAAAGATCATAAACCGAACTTTGCCTCAAATCCTAAATGCCGCCTAATCAATCCCGCCAAATCCAAGATCGCTCTGGCGAGCAAGCACATATTGAGAGATATCAATAATGACATAAGGAAGGCCACCAATCTTTCCTTGTGGCGCAACACCAACGAAGTGACCGCATGGTTTAACACCAACAAGGGAAGAGGCAGAGCAAGGTTCACCCAGTTTGATATAGTCGCCTTTTACCCGTCTATATCAAAAGGACTATTGGCCAAGGTGCTTTCTTTCGCTAGGGGCTTCACTAACATTAGCGACAAATATATAAAAGTCATTATGCATGCCAGAAAGCCAGTGCTGTTCTACAAAAGTTCGACATGGGTTGTATATCTTTGATACCCTTAGGAAAAAGTTCCCCTCTGTCCTCTTTAGCCTCTACAGAGATGACGCCCTGGCCAGCTCAGGGGAGCAAGCGGGCATACACTAGACAGGCTTAGCAAAGATGTAATTAGCACACTTGCCTCCATGGGATCGAAAATCATCATAGAAACCAACTTCACAACAGCGGACTTCAACAGACGTCTCGCTGGACTTGGTCTCGTGTACGTACAGGCCCTACCGCAAAACCAAACGAGAGGCTAGCATACATCAACACAGACTCTTGCCACTCACCCATCGTGTTCAAAAACCTGGTAAAGGGTGTTAGTAAGAGGATCACGAACCTTTCTTCCAACCAAGAGATTTTCGACGCAGCGGCCCTGTACTATAACGAGGGCCTATCTGCCAGCGGATTTAGAGACCACATCTACATGCCAGAACCCAACAACTACAGAAAGAAGCACAGCAGAAATACCATTTGGTTTGCTACCCCTTCTCTCTAAACACAAAAACGCCTGTGGCTAGAATTTTCCTTAAATTAAAAGATTAGTATTTCACTAACTCCCATAGGTACAGGACCATTTTCAACAGGCACAACGTTAGTGTCTCGTTTAGCTGTGCCCCAAATATTAAGAGCATCTTAGTTAGCGCCGCTAAGCCACAGGAAGAGGCAGAATGTTCATGCAGGGACCGCAACAGATGCCACATATATTTATTATATACCCACTTATTCAGAGATTCTTTAAGAATGTGCTATTTTAGCTTGTTATATAATAGAAGAGAAAAAAGCAGCACAAAACAATGTGTGCGTATATATATATATATATATATATATATATATATATATATATATATATATATATATATATATAATATTATTAAGTCAGTAAATAGTGGGGTTGTGTTAACCGCACGTGGAGAAATAATAGGAAAATGAAAAATAATAATAAGGCAGAATGCTAAACTGGTAGCATATTTTAATAAAGATTTCTCTAACCGGCTTTCATTGCGAAGCAAATTTTCAAGAAGAGGGAGAATGAAAATGTTTTTTACAAAGAAGTACAAAATGAAGAAAATAATATATATATATATATATATATATATATATATATATATATGTGTGTGTGTGTGTGTGTGTGTGTATGTATGTATGTATGTATGTATATATATGTGTGTGTATATATATATATATATATGTGTATATATATGAACATACATAGACACACACACACATATCTATCTATCTATCTATTTATCTATCTATCTATCTATCTATCTATCTATCTATCTATCTATCTATCTACATGCGTATGCATGTTTACACATATATTCACAGATGTATATGTATTTTACCAGAAAGAATTGAAACACTGCCTTACCTTGCACAATGTTTATGAATTTGTTAGCACATAGTATAAGCATCTACACACACACACATACACAGATACACACACACACACACGCACACAGACACACACACGCGCACGAACGCACCCACACATCCACCTACCCACAAACACACATGCGCTCAGTTCAGTTGTAAATGCTAACCTTACCTGCTCAATATATCCATTAATTCAGACGTAATATATACTTTTACACTAATTTACACAAGTATATATACATCTCCTATGCATAGACAAACTAATACATAGATATAGGCACATAGGTATATAGATTTATACATACATATGCAAATACATTTATAGACGCTGCCATAGATTCATACCTGGATATGCGTGTATATTGGTGCATGCATACCGATACACACACCCACACATCCATACACACACGCACACACTCAAACATATACACACACGCATGCACACACACACACACACATACACACACACACACACACACACACGTACACACATACACACACGCATGTGTACATACACATATACACATTCACACATCAACTGTGAAAACTTGTCCGATCGCTTGAAACGAACACAGCTACCGTCTCTGACAAGTTTTCTTCTATTGCTTCAAATAATGCACTTTTGAGCTAGCCTCTAGCTCCTATCGCTAACAAACTTTCACCCTCTCTATACCCTCTTTATTGGTTGACTTCGAGTTTTTGGAAATATCTTACAGTGTGCTACATTCTGCAGGAGAGCCACTCGTCTGACTCTGCCAACTATCTCCCTATAACAATCATTTCCTCAATCTTAGTAGTGATGTAGCCAGCCATTAACAACAAATTTTCCCCACATCTTGAATCCATCACTTCCCACTCATGACCATCAATACAGCTTTCGCAAAACCAGGTCTACCGGAGACCTGCTCTCCTACGTCACTCGCCACTCATTTGCACGATAAATCTGGTTAAAGATGCTTTGTTGCTTTCAGCATCCACAAACCTTCCCATTGCCTTGCGAATGCGAGTATTCTGTACAAATTGCCTGCCAATTGACTTCATACCACTCTCGTCTTTCAGATAGGGTGCTTCCCGTCAAATCTCATTAATACGGCGTCTGAGGTTCGGATTTATATCCCACCCTCATGCTCCTGCTCACTGTCATCAACAACGTCCCTTATTAAGTAGATAATACCACCCTTCATTCTTCCTTAAGCATTTACAACCAAGCTTTAAATCACGTGATGTTAATCTTGAGTTCTTACACCAAATCTCTACTAATTCTGCGAACAGAATTCTCAAGAACATCCACGCTTAGTGCTGTGATAACTTAGTTATCTTTACAAACGAAACGGCACAGTCACGGCACATATATATATAAAAAAAACATCATGACACTCCACTGCACTCTCGGATGTTAGGCATCCCCATCACCGAGGATAATCTTTGCCGAACATCCGAACAAATTTCAGAGTGAGCTCCGTTGACTTGCATACAAAAAGCAAGTCATATGATACTTCACCTTCCTCTCAATAACAACTACTGATACCGTAGAAAGTTTCAGTGAGACTCATAATAGTGCACTGCTCCTACATCTTGAACTGTTCTGTTGCTAAGCACAGACATGAATCCTAGACTGCATCTAAAGAGAAACCACTCGACTGATTAACATGAAGTCGCTCGCTCAGACACTTCAGTCATTGGCCAAGAGACATACTGCGTCCTCTCGCTGCTTTTTCTGCTTTTCCTCTGCTGCAACCTCTGTTTTTTTCAAAGTTGGTTAGTTTCATACAATTTCTCCTCAATGAATTACAAACCATTCGTCTTTCTCCCCCTCGCCAATTACATTGTCTCCATTCACAGGTACTGCACCAACTACTATACACAACTCTTTCTTCCTAGAGAAAAGAATAGGCGTAGTGGTCAGGAATGTCCTTTGAGATATCTAGAAAGGATGGAATACACTGAAACTGAATTCCAGTGCACGGTGAAAAATGTTGGAGAACGAGGTGAAAGTTTGATTGATATCTGTTGAGGGAAGTGACACTAATGCAGTTATCAACATATCAGTCATACAGTTCTGGAGTAGCTTTAATATAACCTACAAATAAGTTTGTATAGTCGGTCATCACAGAGCCCATAACAAACTTTTCACAAAAATCATCAGAGAAAAGACAAACAACCGAATGTAAGGACAAATGGTACCAGATTGAAGAGGCTGGAAGTCTTGTAGATCATGGTTTAAATATGAAGCAGTAGCTCAGAAAGAATTTTAACATGATAGGGCGTCGCTACGCGAGATGAAAATATAAATCGTACAATATGATCATATATAGCACACATGAGATTCAATATTCCGCTCAATCTAGCTTAAAGAATATGGACCAACGTATCAAATCGGAAAACCCCAAACAAAATAGCTGAAAGTTATTTTGATCGAAAGATGGTATCCAGTACTACTAAATGACAATGGAAGAGGGAGAGGGACAAGAGAGGGGAAGGGAGGGAGGGAGAAAAACAAAGAGAAAGGTAGCGAATTTTAAAATAAAAACTATCTTACGAGCTCACTTGAAATATTAATTCATATCATTTCCTGCAGTGGATGAGGGGTAACTCGGCCAAGCATGTATGTTATTTGGGAAAAACGGATTACAATTCACCGACAACAAATACGTAATCAGTATATTTAGAAGGATGTGCAGGACATCGGCGGTCGAATTCCGAGTGATTTCCACTATACAAGTGTGGAAAATACAATAGAACAACAAAGAAAGTACTAAGTAACAACTTTTATCAAAAAATATAGACAAGGTTTAAATCGCTAGTAAATTATGTTACTTATTTTGAGTATAATTGCCATTAGTAAGGGACTTTGTTACCCTACTCGTTCTTCAGATCAAGCATGTGGGCGTAGTCTGCTTCATGTGCTTGTATAGCTTCTGTAATCTGTTTTAAGATTGCAGAAATTATATTCAGGCGGCAGACTACCAATGACACAGTAGGAGGAACGAGTGGAGTAACAACGCCTGCGTGACGAAAACCTACCAGCATATTAACACTGAAATGAAGATAAAGAAGTTCAAAAACAACTAAAGTCAACCAATACACACGCGCGGACATACATATGTTCTGATGTTAACAACAACAAAAGGAAGCAAAATAAACAAATAAAAACATCCTCAGCTCGCGTGCTTACCACTATGGTGATAGAACAACAGTAAAATCAGTTGTAAACTAAAAACAAAGCATTCATCTGAGAAATATATCCCAGTTGAGAAGGTTATATATTGGTGTAGTAAAAAATATTTTGAGGGACATAAAATGTCAACTGTTTTGGATAAAGAAAACGAAGTTAAATATAGATACACAACTATTGATGAGTAGTGTGTTTACAGGTTTTATCACGACACTCCCGCCCCCACACTTATATCCACAGTGAGAGCGATACGTATATACATATATGTATAACTATATAAATGAGAGCACATATTTACACACATATATACATGTATATGCACATATATATATATATATATATATATATATATATATATATATATATATATATATATATATATATATATATATATATATATATATATATATATATATATACATATATATATATATATATATATATATATATATATACATATACCTACATATACATATATACATATTCGTACACACACACACACACACACACACGCACACACCACACACACACAAATATATATATACGCACACGTAATGTATGTCCCTATCCTTATCACACTGATTAGCAGAAAACTGCCCGGGGTGGTGTTTTGCTCACAGACACACGGATACACAGACACACACAGAGATTATATATACATATATATATATATATATATATATATATATATATATATATATATATATATATATATATATATATACACACACATATATAAAGCCCAAAGTAAAAAAAAAATCAACACAATAAAAAAATGCAATAAACTACAGGGATAGAACACCATTATCATAAAGGCCTCCGTGTGTATATTTGTGTGTGTATGCGTGTGTATCCTCATGTTTTTAATCTATTTTTCCATATAATGTATACATATATAGATGTATACACACATACACACATGCATATATATATATATATATATATATATATATATATATATATATATATATATATATATATATATATATATATATACATATATATATATGTACATTTTTCTCTCTCTCAATATATATATATATATATATATATATATATATATATATATATATATATATATATATATATATATACATACACACACACATATATATATGAAATTTTAAACCGAAATTATTTAGATTACAACGATAAGTTATACATTTTACTGAATAAATGAAACAAAAGTTTATATTTATCTACAGAAATATAAACATTTTTAGATATGTATGTTAAAAGTATGGAATCTTTTGATGTGGTTATTCTTGTCCTCGTAAATCAAAAAAAACAACGGTTATATGCGATAGAAAGCCAATTACATAGCACGTTCTAGCTACATTAAATGAATTTATATTTTCAGCACTTGTTATATTTTATACCGTTTGATGTATCATGGCTGAGGTAAACAAAAACTTCGCCACCTGTTTCTCTTCTGTTGTAAAAATCTTTTATACATTTGACACTGCTTGTCGACTGCTTTTGCATAAGCACTTTCACTGACACACGTATATGCACATAAACAGGAAATCTATAAGCCTTGGCTTAGGAAAACTCTTGCACAGGGCCTCCCAAACTGTTGTAACCTTGTGCTGAGATGACAGATAATAAACGCATCGTTTCGCTCCTTCAGCCGTTCACCCGATCCTTTTGTTCTCTCTCTAATTGATCGTAGTCTATTTTACATCACATGCTCCCTGATCTTAAAGATAACTTCCGACTAATAACAATAGCAATAGAACTGAGTTTTATTTGCACTGACACTTCCCTATATTGTTATGTAACCAAAAAGATGGTCACCTTCGATCTGAACTCCCTACATTTGTCTTTCATTGTTTACTTCATTAGATAAACTAGCTTACCCATCTATAGTACATGTAGGATGTGATGGGGAACTCCTTCTACAGACAGAATGTTCGAGGAACATCCATTTCTTTCGCAGATGCCGACATAGTTTGTGGATGCCACTGCTTATACTTAAATATACTTCTTTGCAGTACTGACTCAGTCTATCTGTTCTGATTTGGACGACATTTTAAACCAGAAAACTACCTTGAATGGCGAGACACCCATTACTCTCATCTCTGGCTTTAATTGTTTTGTGATGACCTTTCTACATTACAATTTACATTCGGTCTTTAAGCAGTTATACAACATTTTCTTCAACACTCTTGATGATTTTGGTTGACAATGTAGTGTCATTGTCCATTAACATTTCGTCAACTGGACCACTTTCTCAAAAAAAAAAAAAAAGGACTGATGCCAGAGCTGTGAAATCTTGCATGCATTAATTTAAACCCTTCTGCATTGTTTCGTTCGAGGTAAACTGACTGTTCAAAGAAGAAGACTTCAAAAGTAACTAGTAGTGACTTCTTTTGAAAAGCGACAAAATTTGGCATCGTAGTATTCTCGAGTACCTACGGGAAAAAGGGTTTAGTCCCCAAGGACATTCATACTGACATGGTTGCTACATTAAAGGATGACGCTCCAACTTTATCAACAGAGCAAAAGTGAGCGGCTGAATTCAGGAGGGGAAGGGAGGGTCTTGAAGCGGTCTGGACGTCCTGTAACTTTCCACCACCGAGGGAAACATTAATCATGTTCATCACATGGTGATGGATGACAGGTGTTTGACTATAAATCAAATAGCCAATGCTATTGGCATATCCTGTGAAAAAGCTGAGAATATTCTATACGACGAAGTTTGCATGACAAAGGTTTCTGTTCAGTGGGTTCCACATATTCTGATACCTGATCAAAAACGCACCAGCCTGATCACATGACAGGAGAATCTGTCACTATTTCAGGCAAATCCAGCTGGTTTCTTTGAACGTTTCCTAAGACAAGATGAATGTTGGATTGATCACTTTGAGCTAGAGAGAAAGAGGTAATCCATGTAGTAGAAACACCCCTTCTAACCTGCTCCAAAGAGGGCCAGGCTCATTTCATCTGCAGGGAAAGTGATGGCCTCAGTTTTTTGCGATGCAAAACTGTTGTAATGTGGATCCTCGTCCACTTGTATGCTATTGTCGGTACTGTAATATTCTTGCCGTCACTATTATGTTGAGGTGGTATTCCGCGTCTTATTATCTTTGACTAGTCTATCGTGCTATCGCTGATAGCTTCACAAAACAATGACTTTGGGACGTCTACCTTGACGGTAACTCTAACTCGTATATATCACGTAACTGACATTGACTCCAATTAAGAACTCATGCAACGACTCTACTACTACTGACTTTCTACAACGACTGACTTTCTACAACGACTGACTGTCTGACTTTATAGTGACTGTTTCATACCACTTTGTCACGTGGGAAGGGGAGTACCATTTTCACTACAACAATTATGATCCAAGATGATCTTTCTGAACTACTCTCTCTGAGGCTGGCTCATACCAAGATTTTGCTATATTCAATCCATACTTGCCACACATCTCCCAATGAATCATTCTAGCAACATCATCCTGTCCTCCTTCGTATTCTGTTTGGGCATTCATTCACTTTGTGCCATGGCGGCAAAATGTCAGAATCGTTAGCGTCACCTGGGAATGGGAGTACTATTTTCACTACATCTCTCCTTTTATTTACTGTTTATTTTCTTTGGGAAACAAGTAATTTTATTTTCCTTTATTCATCCCTCCTTCTTCTTTAGCGTTTTTTTTTCAGCTTAATAATTTTTCTTTATATAAACTGCCGGAGCTGCCCAATCTGAATGGTCGACTTTTCTAATTATATCTATATCTTTTAGCGCTTTATTGACCTGGTCCAACGCCACAAACGGTACGTTCCATTTGGGCCTAAAAATAGGTGTTGCCTTTTCTTTTTCCGCGATCCTCGCTTTTGTTTTAGTGCAACAGCTTAATCCTTTCAAAAAAAAAAAAACAAAAAAACATTTGGAAACAATTAAAAAATTTTTTGTCTCAGTTGTTCGACTTTATTTGAACTTTTACCCGTGCCGACTACATTTTCACAGAGAACATTAATGGAGGTATCCCATATTTTAAATAACTCCATGCATTCTGTGTCAAATATGTTTAGTGATTTTTTTTAAACACATAAATGATTGTCCTTTTCGTTTCACCTCGAAAAGTTACGTTGTAAATACATTATAATTTCTTTCCTGTAACACCATATGCTACTTTATTTGATTTAAATAATTTCGGCTTACAGATTTGTCGCCATGTTTCTTCATTTTGACACTAGTGGTTTCGATTCTCACCTTGATGAATTTTCTGTACGCTGTACAAACTTTTTTCTCTGATGACAAACTATTTTTTCTCGTTTGGTCCAGTTTTTCGTCGTCTTAGTTCTGCAGTGCGATTTAATGTGTCCCGTGTTCCCACAATGAAAACACTTTGCTCTCTTGAACGGACACTATTTTCTCAGGTGCCTACCACCGCATGCCATACATGGGTTTATCTCCTGTTGTATATCGTATTTTTTGTGAAACATTTTATCTATTTTCCGACTCTTCCACACTGGTTTTATCTGTAAATAATCTCTGCGTTGGATTTCTTCTGTGTTGTGCCTTACTTTTAATACCATATCGCGCTCTTCTGACAGTTTCTGGAGAGTTATATCCTGGTTCATTTCCTACTTTGCGAGAATTTTTGTTCTGACTTCTGCGTCCTTTTTAGCAGTAAGTCCCTGGGCAAAAATCAGGCACTTGAAGGGGTCTGGAATTAGTTTATACAGTTTAAATCTCTCGCACTCTCTGTTCACTGTACCCGCATATGTGATAAAGTCTTCGTCATCGCTTTTTTCAGTGTTCAAACACTTCCAACGTTTGTTGAACAACAATGTTTTTCACTTAATATCTTACATAAAATGTCAATTGTGTCCGTGAAATTTATGTCAAACTTTTTTAGGCAATATAAAGTCGCCAGTTTCCTCAGCATTAGATGGGTTTTCATTTCATCCGTCCGGTCTTGGTATTCTTTTTCGAAAATTTGTTCAAATCTACGGTAATAAGCCCCGAAAGTGATTCCTTCTTTCGGGTCGTATTTAAATTCATTTATTGAATTTTACTACATGGACTGGTGAAAACGTATTTTCCGGTTTTGTTACCAGCTTCATTAGTTGTAGCAGTTGTTGCTGTAATTTTTTTTGTTCTTGTTATTCTTTGAGTTGTTGTTGCTGTTTTTGCAAGTCAATTAGACCTTTTAACAAGTTTTCCATAATTTTACGGAATTTTCGTACAATATGTACAACAACAATATTTGTTACTCCTCTGTCGACTTTTTAATTTCTTCATGTGAAAAAGTTTTCAACGTCGTCCGCGTGAATTGTTTATTTTCTCGTGAAAACAATATTTTTTCAACGTTGTCCGCGTGAATTTTTTATATCTTCGTCGCCACTGGTATAATGTGAGATCCTCGTCCACTTGTATGTTATTGTCGGCACTGTAATATTCTTGTCGCCACTATTATGTTGTGACGGTATTCCGCATCTTATTATCATTGACTCGCCTATCGTGCTATCACTGACAGATCCGCAAGACAATGACTTTGGAACGTCAACCTTGACGGTAACTCGAACTCGTATATGTCAAGTAATTGACACTGACCCCAACCGAGAACTTTACTACTACTGACTTTGTACAACAACTGACTGACGTATTTGTGGGCATATGGTAAATAGTGGCTGCTTTATAACACTTCACGTGGGAAGGGGAGTACTATTTTCACTACAACAAAAAGGTATTGTGTTTATTGACTATCTTCACAAGGGCTACACCATCAATGGAGAATATTATGCCAACTTGCTGAGGTGGTTACAAAAGACTATCAAGACCAAACGCCGAGGGAAACTGACGAAAAGGCATTTGTTTTAGCAAAGCAATACTCCAGCACACAGGTTCTTGGTTTCAATAACAGCTGTGAGTGACTGTAGCTTTGATCACCCTCCCTATTCTCCTGATTTGACTCTATCTGACTATCATGTGTTCCCCAACATGAAAAGACACTTGGCCGAGAATCAGTATGGCAGTGATGATGACGTCATATCTGCGGTTGATGACTTTTTTTGACCAGCAGGATAAAAACTTCTTCAATGGCATCCAAGCACTGCATCACAAATGAAAGAAGTGTGTGGATTGCAAAGGGGACTATGTTAAAAAAATAAGCCTCATTTGGTCACATTCCATGAGTGTGTCGGCATACAGTGCGCTAGGCCGACGGTGCTGCACGCTTTGCGACTCCACGAACCTCAATATCTCTCTCGTCTTCCTTCCTCCCTCTCCCGCGTCCGCCAGCGCCTCCGGCCGTCGCGCGCTCTTCCGCTGCCGCAGCCGTTGCAACTCCTCGTATATCGTTTGTTTCAGCAATTCGATTGCAGCCATGCTGGGACCTCCCTTAAAGAGTTTAGTCGAACAAATCGCCTCCAGTGCTTATTTTTTAAGCCAGGTACTTATTCTGTCGGATTCCTTTTCCGAACCGCTAGTTACGGATACATAAACAAACCATTACTGGTTATTAAGCGGAGGTGGGAAACGAACATACCACAAAGACACAGACACGTAGATATACACTTTATACATATACATACATACATATATATATATATATATATATATATATATATATATGTATGTGTATACAATGGGCTTTTCGTTTCCGTCTATCAAATCCACTCACAAGGCTTTGGTCGGTCAGGAGCTATAATAGAAAACACTTGTGAGACTGAATCCTAGACCACATGGCTGGGAAGCAAGTTTCTTAAGTGCACAGCCACGTATGCGCTTATAGAATATCACCGACATGGATAAGATTCGAACTTATGTGGCAAGTGTAATGACTTAGAAGTACCTTGTCTTAAGCACTCGGCCACCAGGTACGCACGCGCGCGTAATGTGTGCGCGCGCTCGTTTGTGAGTGTTTGTGTGTGTGTGTTTGTGCGTGTGCGTGTATATGAGTCATTATCTTACTTTCTTTCTCTTTCTTTCTTTTTTCTTTTTCCTTCCTTCCTTCCTTCCTTCCTTCCTTCTTTTTTTGTTTCCTCCTTTCCTAACAAACTAACCTATTACACTTGTCTCCTTGGGTATACACTATTAAACAACCACATTCACTATTCTCTATCGTCTGCAAGTTTTCGTTTGGATACAAATGCAATTATTCCTTCCATAATACTCAAACACACACACGCGCTGGCATCCCATAACTATTTGTAAATATATGTGTACGCAGACAAACACACACACGCGCACACACACGCGCGTGCGAGCACACACACGCGCACATACACGCGCGTGCGAGCACACTCACACACACACATATTCTCTCTCTCTCTCTCTCTCTCACGCACACACACAAATAGACACACACATATGTGTATGTATGTGTGTATGTGTTCATAAAAGCAAGACTTTAAAATACTTCAAAGATCGTTTAGTTTGTATACAACAAAATTATGTGTGTATGATGAATGTATAAATCTATGCGTGATATATTTATGTACACATGCATGTATATAAGAACGCATGTGCATATGTATGCTTGCATGAATACATGTGCATACACACACATACACATATACGAGTATGCATGTATATATGTGTGTTTATCTAATTATCTATCTGTCTGCTTGTCAGTCTATCTATCTATCTATCTATCTATCTATCTATCTATCTATCTATCTATCTATGCATATCTCTTTTCGTAGGTTTTTCTTTCCACGGATAACCTCCCCATTTATTGGGAATTTTTTGTATTATTTCGTATTTTTTGTAAATACCCCAAACGTTTTGCGATGTTTTTTTTTCATCGTTGTCCCCACTTTTGTTTTTTTTCTGCTTTGTTTTCGACCCCCTCGAAAAGAAAAACTCTACATTTGTATTTTGTCCCCTCTGTGTTGAGCCCTGTGTGGCTAATAAAGAAACCTATCTATGCATATCTCTACTGCATCCTCTATATTAGTCATCTGCTAGCAGCAGCTGTAGTGTACATCAGATGTCTAAAATCAAACACCAACATCATTGTATTCTATCCACGTATAATATTTTCTAAGCATTAATTTGAATAGTGTGTGGCCTAGTGGTTAGGGTGTTGCAGTCACGATCGTAAGATAGTGGTTTCGATGAGACTAGATGAAGTGTAGTGGTCTTGAGCAAAACACTTCATTTCACCTTGCTCTAGTGCCCTCAGATGTGAGTTCCAGCAATAGCTGGGAAGATAACTCTGCAGTTGATCGGCGTTCTGTCCAGGAGGTAGTACTGTAGTTTCAGCCACTTTTAGGCCATAAAAACTGGATTGAGCTACGGTTTTATAGGCCCCCGAGTTCATGATAGACTTAAGTAAGTTATAATAGTAATCTTTAGTGCCTTATACGAAGCTGCTGAAATGAATATTACGGGTCGTGTGTCTTCTATAAAATCGTTCTCTTCGATCACCACGAGAATTTCTTCCAAATATTTTCGTTGGTATAATATCGTGCAGGTCACAATTATATCTTAATGAATTGGTTGAATTGTGGAGGTAATACTGGACAAACAGATCATGCACCTTATTTAATAATCGTCATTACAGTGAAGTTGGTAATTATCTGGGCGAACAGCTGGTTGCCAGCCGACCAAAATTAGTAGCATCTTCAGCTCACGAACATAAAGTTTGAGAACACCTTCCTGGTATTTACACGTTGCAGCAAAGAAGTCATTAAGGACATGCATGTCGAATACTGGTGGCTTTGAGTGTTTAATAATATACTGAGAGTAACTGTATTGTCCTTCAAAACTCGTGGATGTGTTTACCTCGTAACTACCGTTAACTTTAAACGGCGCACACCATCAGCTGAAAAGCGTTCCTTAATTTACAAGCAGGTGTGGAGGTGTCATTATAATAAACAGCTTGAGTGTTTTTGTGGAGTCAATGACAGCACAGCCCAGTTTCGTTTCCATAATACCTTTGGAAAATTAAGATCTTTTCACTCTTAATTAACCTCATTTAAAATGGTTAGATTTCGCAGCTGTTTCGCTGCCTGTTTCACTATTAGCACTTTTATAAACCCTTCTATGGTGATTTCTAAATTGCCATAACTCTAACTACTAACTTCCAAATTCTTGATGCTCATTTGCCTAATTAGCTTGGAAGCAGCACTTTGAAACTTTGAATTTCTACAGAACGGCCGTTGTTGCTACAGAATCGTCGGTGAATAAACCACTTTCATCATTGCCTCATTAAGATTGGCATCTTTTACAAATTTCATTGCTTTTTGTACCGACAGATGATTTAGAATTTTCACCAGCATTATATTTCAAAGAAAATGAAGCGAGTTTGTTCTTGAACTTGTGTGTGAATGAAACCATTTGCTTTTTAATACCATACTCTCCACAAATTCTCTTAATCTTTTTTTATGTTTCAGGTTCTAGTTTACAGACAGGGTCTCACGTTTCTACTTTACATTATAACTATCTCATGAAGCCACGATAAAAGTTATTTCACTAATGAAACTCGCAGGTTAACACCATTAATCTAAGTTTCTTCCGCAAACGAAAATCCTTTATCTAGGTAAAATATCCACCTTCCAAACAACAACAACGATTTCAGATTTTGGCACAGGCTCAGCAATTTTAGCGGCACACGGCTAGTTGATTACATCGACTCATCCAATATTTAACTGGTACTTTATCTTATCGATCCTAAAAGGATGAAAGGTAAAGTTGACGGGATTTGAACTCAGAATGCAAAGTAAAGTATTTTCCCCCGATGCTCTAATGATTCTGCCAATATGCTACTCTGGCTTTAATCTGTATACTACTGCGTTAAGATCAAATGTGAGGCTGTCACGTGGTTAGTTGAAGGGAGAGACTATGAGAGAAACAGAAAGAAGAGTGTTAGCGGTGAGAGCTCGGAGAAAGAGATTGCTATTATGCCATGTCGTTAAAGAGTTGAAGAGGTAGAAAAAGACAGATAAATAGATAAATAGATAGATAGATACTAGATAAATAGAGAGGGAGAGAATGAATAAAAGAAAAGTGTTCACTGAAGGGAACGCGTGAATGGAAAACGCAATACCAGTCAACGCTGGTTACTTAACATAGAGTGAAAAATAGATACCAATTCAGTAGAATATATAAGAACATAAGCTTTTAGAGATATTTCTTCAGATTGTGTACCTTCAGTACTACCTATGGGGACATTTATACCATCTCAAGAATCAAATACTTCAGAAAAATATACAATTCCACTTCACAATTTTCAAAATCACCGTGGAATTCCCATGGGTACTGCTAATAAGTATTAATAAATAAATATTTCCCAAAGCAGTTTTCTATAACGCTTGCAACACCGCAAAGACAATGCTCCTACAGTCGGATGCTTAGAAATCTGCTTTGTAATATATGTCCGACATTCCCTTCCTCCTTTTCCTCACTATTCTCTTATTTTCATTCTATTTTTTATTATTTCCCTTCTATTTTCTCTTCTTTCAAATCTTGCAAAAATTTTCATACTAATTATTGTGGGAATAATAGTCATAATGGTATACCCCTCCCATGTGATGAGTATTATATGCTAGTCGCTATAAATAAGGCGACGTCGGTCAGTATAAAGAGAGTGTACGAAGGAGACGGTCATAGATAGTCTTGTCTTTACTGGTCTTACTAACTATACAGCTATACCAGAGTGGGAGTTATAACAATACGACATTAAGGATTACAACAGTGGTGACGAGGAATTAACAAACTCACGAGGAATTAACAAATTCACAAAAGTATTTGTGCGAATTTTACGGAACAAAAGTCGTAAAATTGTGGAAAATTTGTTGGCCGGTTTCCTCAAGTTGCAAAAACAGCAGCTACAACTGCAAGAACAACAGCAAAAGAAACATCAACAACAACAACAACAACAATTACTATTAGAACAAATGCTGTAATTAATGAATAGTAAGTCGTCAGGAAATGCTGAAACATGTTTTCGCCAGATTATGTTGCGAACTCGATAGCAGAGTTTAAGTACAAACCAGACGAAGGAGTTAGCTTCGGGGCTTACTATAGAAGATATGAACTAATCTTCAATAAAGAGTACAAAGACAGGGACAACGATGTGAAAACGCGTTTAATCTTACGAAAATTGGCAGTAGGAGAACATGAGTGATTCAGCAATTACGTATTCCCGAAAAAAAAAAAAAAACCTTCTGATATAAAACTTAAAGATATATTGCGTAAATTTTTTAGTGAGAAAAGCTCGTTGTTCAATACACGTTGGTAATTTTGAACCTAGAAAAGAACAACGAGGAGGACTATATCACATATACTGATTAAGTTAACGGGGAATGTGAAAAGTTCAAGCTGGACGAATTAACGCCAGACATGTTCAAGTGCTAGATATTTACTCAGAGACTAACCGCAGAGAAAGACGCAGAAATAAGAACAAGAATTCTCGCTATGTTGGAACAAAACCAAGCTGAATCTTACAACGAGTGTCAGAAGAGTGTGAAAGAATAGTAAATTTAAGACTCCACGCAGAGAAAATTGAGCATAAAGATTGCTCCCAAGTGAAACAAGTGCGAAATACGCAGAATAAAATCAAGTATGCACTAAAATACAGTGCAAACTTAACAAAAATCAGGAAAAAACCCATGTTTTGCATGTGGAGGTCTATACCTAGGAAAAACTGTCCATTTAAGAAAGCGGAATGTTTCCGTTGTGGAAAAATTGGATACATAAAAACGCACTGTAAAACCAAGATGACAAAACGTTGGAACAACGAAAAAATAATAAACAGTATGTCGTCGAATGGTAATATAACGAAGAGAAAATTCGTAAATGTGAAAATTAAAATATAAGAGTAAAAATGCAGTTAGACACTGGAAGTGATATTACCGCTGTGAACGGAAAAACTTGGAAGTTTATCGGGAAACCGAAATTAAATAAATCTACAAAAGTAGCACATCGTGTTACAGGTAAAAGATTGTATTTTGTCGGTGAATTTGTGTGTAATGTAAAGTTCGTGAGCAAATGAAAACGGCAAAAATATGTGCTAAAAATTCAGTTAATCTATTCGGCACAGAGTGGGTGGAACTATTCAAATTGTGCAATACGTCCATAAGTATTTTGTGTGGGAATATAGCCGCTTAGGTCGAAGGTTCGAATGAGGCTGAGGGACTGAAACAGAAAATAAAACATTTATTTCCAGTTGTTTTCTCGGAGGAACTGGGCTGTTGTATGAAAGTAAAGTCAAAAATTGCAGTAAAGCAAAGTGCAACGCCTGTATTTAAGCCAAAATGGAACGTACCGTTCGCGGCAATAGACCAGGTCAACAAGGAACTTGAAAGACTTGAAAACCTAGGAATAATCAAGAAGTCGGACCACTCAGACTGGGAAGCATCTACCGTCTATGTAAAAAAGAAAAATAACAAGTTAAGCGTTTGTGCAAATTTTTTAACAAGTTTGAATGATTGCTTAATCTCACATAGCTACCCATTGCCAAGTCCTGAGGAAGTGTTTGCAAAATTGAATGGAGGGAAATTCTTTTCAAAATTAGACCTCTTGGAGGCATATCTACAAATCCAAGTAGAAGAAGAATGCTCACATTTATTAACAATTAATACACATCGTGGCTTATTTAAATTTAAGCGACTTCCCTTTGGTTTAAAAGTGGCCCCTTCCATATTTCAGCCAATAATGGATACAGTGCTGGGTGACTGTGATTTTACTATCGCCTATTTAGACGATATTCTAATGAAAAGTGAATCACATGAACAACATGTAGAACACTTTAAAAGGGTATTCGAGAAGATTAGAGAATACGGTTTCAAGTTAACAGAAGAAAAATGCGAGTTCTTTATGAAAATAACTAAATACTTGGGCCAGATAATAGATAAAAACATACGGAAACCGGATCCATCCAGAGCAACTGCGATAAAAAATATGCCCACGCCGAATAATGTGACTGTTACAAGTATTATTAGGTTTAGTAAATTATTATCAAATTTACATTCTCAAAATACGTAATGTAAGGGCCCCGATCAATGATCTGTTAAAGAAAAATACAAAATGGTGTTGGACTGATACTGCCAAAAGGCGTTTGACGAGTTAAAAAGCTTTTAACATCGGACTTGTTAACACATTTTGATCCAAAGTTGGATATTATATTGGTTACAGATGCGAGTGACTACGGTGTAGGAGCCATGCTTCTGCACAAATATGACGATAGGAGTAAAAATGCTATAGCCGATGAGTCACGATCATTATTGCCATCTGAAAGGAACTATAATCAGATAGAAAAGGAAGCGGTAGCAATAATATTCTGTGTGAAAGAAATCCATAGATTTATTCATGGAAGACGTTTCTGTCTACAAACGGATCATCACCCACTACTGTCAATATACGGTTCTAAGAAAGGAATACCAACACACACAGCAAATAGCCTACAACGATGGGGCACTACATTATTGAATTATGACTACAAAATGGAATATTTAACATAAAAAAAACTAGGGCATGCGGATGGTTTGTCCAGACTGATACCGAAAGACGGCGAGCCATTCGAAGATACAGTAATCGCAGCTTTAAAGTAAAAAGAAACACAAAAATGTAATGTGGTACGCGAATTACCAGTAACCCTAGAAGACAAAGCGAAATGCGGTAATGGATAAATTCATAACGGAAGTGAAAAGAACACTGTGGTCAGGAAAAGTAAATAGGAACAGGATTGATGCGAAACGAAACGAAGACGTGAACCTATACTCAATTTCTGATGGCGTACTGATGTATGCATAGAGAGTAGTGATAACTGAAACCTTATGAAAGAAAATGTTGAGGGGAATTTCATGTTGGGCATCCTGGTATTTCGAGGATGAAAGCTTTAATGCGTAGCTACGTGTACTGGCCAAAAATGGATAGAGAAATTGAAAATTTAGTGAAAGGCTGTAGAGGATGTGCTTTAGCCGCAAAATTACCGACGAGAAAAAGTGAGCCTTGGCCAAAAGTAGATATTCTGTTGTCGAGACTATACGTCAATTTCGCTGGTCCTTTAAACGATTCGTACTACTTAGTGGTAGTTGATAGTTTCTCTAAATGGCCAAAAATCTTAAGTGTAAAAAAACTAGCCTCTTCAAATGTGACTAATTTTTAACATGAGCTGTTTGCGAGATTTGGCATCCCAGACGCGATAGTGTCTGACAATGGAATACAGTTTGTGTCTTTTGAATTAAAAAAGTTCTGTAAAACGTTCGCTGTAGAACATCTAACTATGGCGCCAAACTATTCCATATCTAACGGACAAGCAGAATGCTCTGTCGATACCTTCAAGAGTGCCCTAAGAAAGTCGAATAAGGAAGTCACGGATGAGGTAGCTCTACAACAATTCTTTAGACTATACCGTGTGACACCAAATCCAAATACACCAGTAGGTATGTCACCAGCGGAGCTGATGTTTGTCAGGAAGATAAAATCAGTCTGAAAACTAGTCAGCTGTATTAAACAGTGTTTAGTGGGGCCTGTTCAAAGTGCTGCTTCAGCTGTCTCCCTTAATCTTGAATTTAAAAAGTTGACAGGACAGATTATCAGATGTATAGTAATGTTATACTAAAATTACAATAATCTAGGACAGTTATAACTGTCTCTTCTAAAAAAGTCTCAAAACTTCTGGAATGTACCTCATATATGTGTATACGAGCATGTGTGTGTGTGAGTGTGTTTGTATATATATATATATTTGTATATACATACATAAATATATACATATATATTTGCATATATATATATATGTACAATATACACGCATGCATATGTACAAATATACACGCATATATTCACACATATATAAATTCACACACACATACCTACATACATACACACATGCATACACACACACACACACACATATATATATACACTCACGCATATACATATACACACATATGCACACGAGTAGCAGTGCCGTAAGCAAACACAAGATCAGAGCGCCGTGTTTAGTGTTGTTCCTTTCTGCCTCGACCATTTCCCGTGATCATTCATCACAGATGTTATTAAGCAGCAGACGTTTTGTTTATCTCCTTCAAACTCTTTATCTATTTCAATATCTTTCAACATTTCGCCACCGTCCACGAACAAAAGAATATTTATTGCAGTTTTAACCGACGTCTTATAGTTTACATTCGTATTAATCTCATTTTTTGTCGTGTAAATCTGAGAGATTAGTGAAACTTAACATTCTTTACTCGCCTTCCTGATTCTCTCAAATCACTCTCCTCCCATCTCCCTCTTTCTCTCTCTCTCCCTCACTCCCTCTCTACCCCTTTTCCTCTTTCTCTCTCCCGCCCTATCCCCCTCTCTTTGTGCGCTCACATACGTTTATTCTTTAATGCATGATATACATGTGCGCATAGCATACGTATGTTTGTATTTATAGTCTGTAAATTAGAGTGTTCTGCTCATGTATAACGTCTTGAAATAATATACTTATGTTGTTTAAAAGCTCGATATACGCAATTAAAGCAGTATTAAGTTAAAATAGCAAACTCTTTATCATACGTAACGTATACACACCGTTGAAAGACATGATGCGATGGGGTTTCTGTCTGAGAGGAAATGCCTTCAAAATCATATTGCTTATATTGTTAAAAACTCAATGTACATCGGAGCGAGATGAATATAATACCAGTTGTGACCCCAGTGAATGTATTGTTCCCTGTTTCCTTTTACCTATATATTGGAGGTAATAAATTTCGTCAAGGCATGTGACAAGCGAGTGCACGTCATGGCTAGGACTCAAGAAGGGCGAAATGCGCCAGAAAATCTCGTGGGCACTGCTGGAACGATAGTCGGCTCGCTCCGGTATATATTGTGAAATTTTCTCTCAGACAAAAACCAAGATATACCTTTGGACGGTGTAGAACGTTACGTATCACACACAAATGGCGATTTTAGTTTAATAGCGCTTCGATTGCGTACACCGAATATTTTTACTGCTCGGCAAGTTTCCGCAATATCAGTAAATGTATTACTCTCTGTTTCTTGTGCATCGAGACTCGAATTTCGTTTTAACAAATAACAAATGGGAGTACGGTATTAATAAATGTCACGAAAGCACAAGCGTGGTTGTGGGGGTAAGAAGTTTGCTGCTCAATCACATAGTTCCGTGACATCGTGGACACCTTGGTCAAGTGTTTTCTTTGGCTGACCAAAGCCTTGTAAGTGGATTTGGTAGACGGAAACTCAAGCAAACCCGTCGTATACATACATACATACATATATATATATAATTTATATAAAGGGCATTAACTATGTAGTAATGCCTCACGCTTAGAGGGACTAATTAAGTCAAAAAATAAGCAACATATTTACCGAAAGCGAGGAAATGCAGCTTTCAAAATTAATCTCTTAAAAACATTTATATATATATATATATATATATATATATATATATATATATATATATATATATATATATATACGTTTATATTTATATAAAGGGCATTATTACGGAAAAATAATAACGCCCCACAGTGGACTTCTCAAAATAATCACATTTAGTACCTAATGTTAAGTTTATTTAAAAGAAAGTTGGGCATCTTCTGTTGGTTGTTTTTCCTCGCATTAGGTACTAAATGTGGTTATTTTGAGAAGTCCACTGTGTGGCGTTATTATTTTTCCGTAATAATGCCCTTTATATAAATATAAACGAATAATTATATTCTTGGGAATAGAAATTTCCCTTATTAATTTTTTTACACAATGGCTTCTTGATAAAATTCTTGTAAAAGAGTTTTATCCCTTTTTGAATTTATTTATCAAATATATACACAGAATATATTCAATGTTGAATATATATATATATATATATGTATATATATATAAAGTGAAGTATATTGCCACTTAAGTGTGGCTGACCCCTAGGGGTGGATGCAGCCACACTTAAGTGGCAATATACTTCACTTTATCGTACAGTTACTGTTAATACTTCATTTAGAGAATTAACATTGCTTATATATATATATATATATATATATATATATATATATATATATATATATGCATATGCATATATGCATAGGTATATGTACATACTTACATCTATACGTATATATATATATATATATATATATATATATATATATATATATATATATATAAGCAATGTTAATTCTCTAAATGAAGTATTAACAGTAACTGCACGATAAAGTGTAGTATATTGCCACTTAAGTGTGGCTGACCCCTTGGGGTGGATGTTACTGTTGCTTTTAGCCTCAGGAGGACATCTCCTCCAGCTGGCTTATCGACACACTACTGTGTCCTGTTTGCCAAGGGAAGTTATCCCTCCCATCATGATCTGTAGCACGAATGGACCCGGGTTTCAGGGTTATTTCCCTTCGTCGGCGTCCGATAGCCACTGATCCTTGATGAGAGAGATAATTTCTTGGCAATCTTATATATACTTTTCCAGTGAAATTCTTCACTGATATCGAGAAGGTGAAAACAAGCAATGTTAATTCTCTAAATGAAGTATTAACAGTAACTGCACGATAAAGTGTAGTATATTGCCACTTAAGTGTGGCTGACACCTAGGGGTGGATGTTACTGTTGCTTTTAGCCCCAGGAGGACATCTCCTCCAGCTGGCTTATCGACACACTACTGTGTCCTGTTTGCCAAGGGAAGTTATCCCTCCCATCATGATCTGTAGCACGAACGGACCCGTTTTTCCTGGTTATGTTCCATTGCAAACAGGCAAAAATACAGACCAAACTTCAACAAAAGAGAATGGAACGACCTCATCAAACTAAGAGAAGATAAAACCATAACGATCAAGGAGGCAGATAAGGGTAACACGGTAGTTCTAATGAACACAAATGATTATAAAAAATTAGTACTATCCCTATTAGGAGATGAGACACACTACGAACGGGCCCAACATTATAATCAACCAAAAATAATGAATAACCTCAGGACATTAATCAATTCATACCGAGAAGGACTCACAGACAAGGAGTACGATTACATCACCAACTTCAAGTGCAAATCAAGTTTATTCTACGGTATCCCTAAAGTCCACATAAGCAAAATAATTAGTGAAGCATGTAAAAAAACTACTGACATAATCATCAAAACCCCCTCACCGAATGATCTAAAACTTAGACCGATAATAGCAGGCCTAGCATGCGAAACTCACCGCCTCAGCAACTTCTTAGTCACACTTCTAAAACCTTTCCTTAAGTACATCAAAAGCTACATAAGAGACGATATAGACATGCTTAACCCCCCCCCCCCAAAAAAAAACAGTCAATGAGAAAGCCCTACTAGTATCCTTCGACGTAGTTAACCTTTATTCAAACATCCCCCATACCTTAGGAATAGAAGCGATCACTTTCTGGCTAAACAACTACTCGTTAGAACTTCCAACTCGCATAAATTAAGAACTTGTAATAATACGACCAACAGTCTCTGCTACTGCTGCTATTACGGTCACTACTACTACTACTACTACTACTACTACTACTACTACTACCAACAGTCTCTGCTATGCTACTACTACTATTACGGTCACTACTACTACTACTACTACTACTACTACTACTATGACCAACAGTCTCTGCTACTGCTGCTATTACGGTCGCTACTACTACTACTACTACTACTACTACTACTGATGCTGCTGCTTCTTCCTCTACTACTACAGCCAATTAACTACTGCTGCTATAACGGACAGTGGTCACTCCCGTTTACCATTACCAACACGGTCACTACTACTACATAAAACGTTTCCACGTGGACTCTGTTGACACCAGTAAGAAACAATTATGAACTTCTCTTTTAATTACATTTTAAAAAATATGTATTTTTGATAAGGTTCGTTTTTACAAGAACCGAAACATGTAAAATATCTCTGAGAAAATTAAAAATTAAAATTTATTTTATATAGTGGCGTTTTCAAACTTCTTTTTTATAAATATATACCCACTCGTATGCCACCTACACTTTTTATCTATATATATATAAACATATATATGCATATATATATATACGTATATGTACATACTTACATCTGTACATATATATATATATATATATATATATATATATATATATATATATATATATATATATATGCATATGTGGGCACAGGACGTCATGAAACATGTACATCAAAAAAGTACGAAGGACAAGTACATGTAGCGTGAACTATTCTTTCGAACAACGAAAGACACAAATGGAAAACAAAATAAACAACATAAAGAACCAGCCTTCATCAGTTGTTGGCTGTTTTTCTAGTTTCATATTTCAAGCATTTAACAACAATATACACTTTCGATGAAACAGTTGCTTCCGCAAAGTAAATTAAATAAAATTTGGGATTTTGAGGAGGGTCAAAATAGGTAACACAAACAAGACAGTGAAAACAAACAGGAAGGGCTGCTAAGTCTAAACGAGTTTGTGGTGGCGAACGCGTAAATCAAGCTAGGAAGGAGACAAACAATAACACGTCTTCCTTGTTCCAGCTACAACGGAAAGAAAGAAAGATGGCTGATGGTCACGTGGGAGCCACGTGAGCAAGGGAGGGAGAGTGAGGGAGAGAGAGTGACAGAATAATAGGATAGAATAGTGGGAGAAGAGGCGGTAAAAGAATAAGAAAGAGAGAAAAAACGAAAGAGTAAAAAGATCGTATAGAGTGCGCATCAGAATTATTAAGATAAAACTTACTTGGAAGAGAATGCGTGGCGTTCAATCATATAATAATATAAATAAAAAAATATATATGCATATATACATACCTAAAGCTCCACGAGGCTTCAGCAGGGGATGGTGGTGAACCCTACTGTACTCCTTCACTATAACTTTCTCTCACTCTTTCTTCCTGTTTCTGTTGTACCTATATTTCAAAGGGCTAGCCTTGTCACACTCTGTGTCACGCTGAATCTCCTCAGAGAACTACGTTAAGGGTACACGTGCCAGTGGAGTGCTCAGCCACTTGTACGTTAATTTCACGAGCAGGTTGTTCCGCTGATCGGATCAACTGGAACACTTGTCGTCGTAACCGACGGAGTGCCACGATATATATATATATATATATATATATATACAGAGAGAGAGAGAGGGGGAGAGGGAGAGAGAAAGAGGGAGAGAGAAAGAGAGAGATAAAGAAAGAAAGAGAACAAGACAAAGAAAGAGATAGGTAGAGAGAGAGGGAGAGAGAGAAAGAGAGAGAAAGAGAGAGAGAGAGACTGTTTGTGTGTGAACTGCCATAAAATCAACATGGAAAATAATTTTGTTTTCATTTCTTCTTGAATATCGGTTTATCTAATTTCATTCAAAGATGATAAATTTTCTTTTGAAAATTAGCATCCATTTCATCATTTTTGTATAATTTGATAGAATTTAAATTATGATTATTGTGTGTATGCTATATTATATTAGATACAAACAGTGGTAAACGTATACTCTCAAAGTTAACCATCATCTGATAGGCAAGACCTTAGCATATATACAAATACATACATGTATACTTATATTTATACACACATGTATGCACGCATAAATACAGACAATTTGAAGGATGGAGGTAGTTGATAACACCAAGACAAGAAATTGACTGGTACTTTATTTTACTAATACCAGAGGAATAAAAAACAAAGTTGACTTCTGCGATATTTGAACTCGAGACGTAACGAGCTGGAGCAAATACCAAAATGAACTTATTGTTCCGACGCCCAACAAAACTACGAACCTCAAACTACCTACCCTATTGCGTTGCTCAACAACAATCTATATAATACGCTACGTTTCCTTGTATATTTTATCTTTAGCCTTTTACTTGTTTCATTTATTAGACTGCGGCCATGCTGGGGCACTGCGTTGAAAGATTTTTAGCCGAATAAATCGACCCATTACATTTTTAATGCCAATTTATTTATGTATGTACGTATACATGACAACACCCCTTCACTCGCTCTCTCTCTCACACACATCCATGTCATCTGATGTTTGATACTGTATGTGTATATCTGTGTGTGTGTGTGTGTGTGTGTGTGTGTGGGCGCGCGCGTGTGTGGCGTTCCACAATCGCCAGAAAAAAGCAGAGGAATTTTCTTTCTTGATGCTCCTGGTGGCACAGGTAAAACATTTGTAACATTGCTTCTCTCCAAGGTAAGGTAACAAAAAAGAATTGCACTTGCTGTACCATTGTCTGGCTTTGCTGCCACTATTCTCTCAGGAGAACGAAAAGCTCATTCTGCTTTTAAATTGCTACTAAACCTGGTCACAAATGACAGTCCAATATGTAACATAAGCGAAAATTCAGGTTCAGCAGAAGTGTTCTGCCAATGCCACCTTATCATTTGGAATGAATGCACCATGTTACACAGAGGTGCAATGGAAGCTCTTGATAAGACCTTACAGGACATCAGAGGCAACAATAAATCTCTGGGAGGATTTACATTAGTTTTATCAGGAGACTTCAGACAGACATTACCAGTCATTCCGAGATGAACAAGATCCGATGAAATAAAAAGCATGTATTAAGTCTTTACACTTATGGAATAAAGTACTGAAGTTCTCCTTCAATACTAACATTTAAATTATATGTAATGATAGATATCACTTATATGAACTAAAGCTGTGTTTCTGCCAATGTTTACATCGGTATGCATGCTCTATAACCGTGTTTACAAGGGGATTTTTAGAAAAAAGAATAAAAAATAGTTCAGAATTACAGAGAAGACAGAATTCCTTGCCTTTATCATAAGGTATCGAGATTGAGAGATACCAAATTAATTTACTAAGCTCTGTATTGTTATGTTTATTCCTATCCCTAAAGGTAGAGTAATGATTAGAAATTCTTTTAGACAACTGAGAAGATGAGCTGCCTATATAAAAAAAAATACTTCATTACAAGAAGTAATTTTACACTGGTATATAGAATTTTTAATTTTAGAGTTACTTGACATAAACTTGATTCTGTTGTAATTGACTTCAGATACAATAACCTTGCTATTAATATTTCTAGGGGGATGGGTGGATGGTATTAGCTAAATAAATGGTAGTATTAGTAAATGTATCACTATTTAACAGGCTAATATTATGTGAAGAGACAATTTGTAAGAGATTTTTTGTGTTGGAAAAACCAATCCTAACCGTGTTTGAGTTAATAATATTATACAAAATATTTCACGTAAACCCGGAGTTTCTACCCTAACCCTAACCCTAACCGTTTTACTTGTGTGATTTTTTGCTACCCTGGTAACTATTCATCTATTTTTTATATGTATATATAGATGTGTATATATATATATATATATATATATATATATATATATATATATATATATATATATATATATATATATATATATATATATATATATATATATATATATATATTAATAGATGTCACTAAAGTGACAGAGGGTACTAATTAGTGCCAGTATTGATAGAAATAAGAATCAAAACAACTTAGTAGCCACAAAGCACTATCTTAATGACTGACAAGGGGAGGTAAGCCTCTAATACGCATCAAAATCCAAAATCATCGATTTGGCTATATCTGCTAGGGACTTACTTCCCCTTGTCAGTCATTAAGATAGTGCTTTATAGCCATTGAGTTGTTTTAACTCATTTCTACCAATACAAGTACTAATTAGTACCCTCTGTCACTTTAGTGACGTCTATTAATTTGCCTTTAGGTTGTTAAATTGCTAATAAGTCACCCATATTATTTTGTGTGTGTGTTTGTATATATATATGTGTGTATATGTGTGTGTATGTATATATATATATATATATATATATATATATATATATATATATATATACACACACATTGATGCAATGCATAAATATGCATTTAAACACACACACACAAATATGGAGATATATATGTATGTATGTACGTGTGTGTTTGTTTTACCGTCTCATTGCTTTGACGTCGAGAATAGTTGGAAGCGAGTGAATGCAAGAGGTGTTCTTCGTTTTCAATCTTCCACATAATCATTTTTGGGCCTGGTGAAATATTAAGTCAAGTGGAAACAGGTGACGGTCAGCAATGGGAATCTGTCTGATTCATGTGAGCATGGAAAAGTGTGTTTCATATTCCACCTACATACATAGTGTACGTGGACGATAACATTTTCAATCGAAATATCAGAACTATATCTATTTGTTCAAGTTCTTCAATTTTGTGTAAGTACATATATTTACTCGATAGCTGACATTTAGCAATAGTTTCTCCCATTGTTTTGATGCACCGTATTTCTATCATTAATAGAATTGTCGGTATTTTTGACGACACGGGTATGCTAGCCATAATATATAACTACGTGTCTTTGACTAAATGTTATCTTTCAGACAGCCTGTTAGCGCAAATGTGTGTGTGCGCATGTTTGTATGTGTGCGTATGCTTGAGTTTGTTTGTGGGTGTTCGCGTGTGCGAAGCTGTATGTGTACGAGTGCACAACATATGTATGTGCATGGTTGAGTGAATATGTATATATGCGTGTCAATGTGTGGAATGTATGCGATCTTCATCGTTTTTAGATGCTGAATGTTGGATGGTTTCTTGATACAGTAAATTAGCTGATCATCACGTGACCAATGACGTCAGAAGATAATTCAATTGACCTCGTCCATTATTGCATTATATTCTATTAAAGGTGATACAACAAGGCCACTCTGATGCAGTTATGACAATCTTATTTTTACTTTATTGTGTTATTGTGGCAATTATTGTTGTTAATATTATCACCGCTCCTTTTGTTATTGTTACTGTCATTAGCGATATTCTGGTTGGTACTACTTCTCTCGTTGTTCCCAGAGGCGTTAATCTTGTGGTTGTTTTTGTGTTTTTATTGTTGTTGTTTTGATTCCTCAGGTCTTAACGAGACGATGTTTGCTCAATGCATTCCTTCAACGACCATTCCGGTCTGTTTCCAAGTATTGTGTTCCTCGGATAACATTAATCAGCTCATCCACTTTTTGTTAAATGGTAAGGCTCGATTTCAGAGAGATTTGATTGCTACTTTCAGCTGGTCGAGCGACCACCTAGTGGATGTCTTGTTGTTTTGTTCCTGTTTGTGCAGACCTATGATTGAAGCCATTCAAGCTGCGGCTAGTCAGTCGATTTTGTTTCTGACTAATATAGTAAGATGTAATTTAAGGGTGATTTGACTGCCATTTCTGGCAGAAGGATCGACAGAATCGAGGCTGTTCCTGTTGTTTTTGTCGTCTTTGTTCTTGTTCTTGTTGGGGGTGATAGTATTGTATTGTTAATATTCTGTCGTTCGTGGGAAATGAAAAGAGGTTCACTTACCTTCCTCTCTCTCGTGTCCCTAACCCGGCTAGTAGTAGTAACTCCGGCGATGTTGCCCTACCCTTTCACCCAGTAATAAGCAGCTGTTATCTCCAACCCGAGAGCGAACTCCCTGACGTCTGTTTGCAATGTCTCGGCCGGCAAAAAGAGGACGACCCTCTCCTCTCCTCCCCGCACTTCCCTTCTCACGCTTCCTCTTCCGGTCAGTCCTTTGACTATTGACATCATGGCCCTCTTCTTCCGGCTCATCTCCACACGGCCCCCTGAACTCAAAACTCACCTCCTCACTTCACTCCATGTCGAAATCTACCACCCACCCGGGTGGGCGCCTCGCACGTTGTGATCTTCTTAAATTGGGAACCTCATTCTCTTCCTCTTCTCCACAATCATCATCCGACGAAGCGACAATCCTACGAACATCCAAGACGACGCAGATTTCATCCACAGAGATGCTGTTTTTGGAATGGACAGCAGTCACTATTTCTCTGTTCCACTGAGTTGACCCAGATTTCATCTCCCACCTCTACGAAGTTGAGCCCTCTCTCTTCTACAAGTCATCCCGATGTTTTACTCGGATGTCGCCATTCATATTTGAATATCGCTCTATATGGCACGGACTCTTCGGCCTGTCCTGATCGGGGCAACATGTTGTACCAGAGCACTGCTTCCGGCGGCGAGACATGTCCCCTCTCCGCCATGGCCTTGATCGTTCGATGATGTCTCTCCACGATCCCATTTTCCCTCGGCCTGTATGTCGCTATGAAAAAGTGGTGCACTTTCCACCTGTCAAGTATCTCTTTCAGCGCCTCTGAACGAAATGGTGTGCTGTTGTCCATCAGCAATTCGTCCACAGGGCCCCACTCTAAGAATACCTCGTTTAGAATACGTACCATCTCGTCCGCAGTTCCTGTCCTCAATTCCCTTCAAATGGCCATCCGGCCCGGCCGACAATCGCCCATCGAGAGATACGTCCCCTGCTGGTAGTGTGTTACATCCACTACTAACCGTCTCCAGTTGTGCTCTACCGAAACGTTTCCCTGCTCATGCACACCCGGAGCAGGGTCGATGGATTGACACCTGTCGCAGTTCCCGACCACATTCTGGATGCTCCGTCTGGTAACGTCGGCGTCAATCCTCCTGGAGAGATACAGGGTCCTATCCACGCCCATATGATGCATGGCATGCGGTCTCCTTAGCTCAGAGTCATTTAACTGGAACACCGCGGCTACCCCTTGTCTCGATTCGTCCGGCTCCCCTAACGTCGTTAGGAAAGCCGTTCACAAAAGCCAATCGCGCTACTTTCTCAAGTCCCTCACTGGTAAGACTGGATAACATAACCAACCTCCGTACTTCCGCAGCGTACTCGTCGACCTGTTCTCCTCTCCATCTGATCGTTCCCAGCTTAGCAAAAGCGACGTATTCTCCATCCGTGTAAGCCTCTCTCAAGCGATGCTCGATCTTCGCCGCGCTCAGCTGTTCTTCATCCATTTCGAGGTACAGCGCACTCCCCTCCAAATACAGGGCCATGAGGCTCGGTACATCTTCGAGGAAGTATTTTTATTTTTATAACGTGCTTTCACTTCACTACCGAGCGCAGCTCTGTGTGCCTTGGGTATGTGCTGTGGTTTGCTGTGATGCTCTTATGGTTACTGTATTGAAAGTGTTTTGCGTAGGATGCGTGCAGTGCCCAGTAGTGCAATTTTCTGTATGTTATATATATTTGTTAGACCTGGTGTTTTTGTTATGTATTTGTCTGAATATTTTTTTATTATACCTAAGGCGCCTACTATGATAGGAATTGTTTCTGTTTTTAGATTCCACATTCAAGTTACCTCTATTTCCAGGTCTTTGTATTTTGAAAATTTCTCCATTTCTTTTAGATAAACGTTGTCATCTGCTGGTATTGATACATCAATTAGAAAGCAGTTTTTTCCTTCATGATCTCTGACAACTATATCTGGTCTATTGGCCTTAATTTCTCTATCTGTGTGTATTGGCATATCCCAGAGTATGGTTGCTTTCTCGTTTTCTGTGAGCTTTTCTGGCGTGTGTTTATACCATCTTTTTTCTGTTGTTATTCCATAGTGTTGGCATAGCTTCCAGTGTATATAGGTCCCAGCTCTGTCGTGTCTGTGAATATATTCCTTCTTAGCCAGGACTGGGCAGCCAGAGATAATATGATTTATTGTTTCTTGTCCATCTCCACATATTCTACAGTTACTTGTTATATTTCTTTTCATTATGTGTTTTTGGTAATTTCTGATGGGGAGACTTTGGTCTTGTGCAGCAATTAAAAATCGTTCAGTCTCTGCTTTGAGTCCTGAGCTTCTCAACCATTGCTGGGATTTTTCTCTGTCTATTTCTTTTGCATTTAGTTTAGCCCAGTATTTACCATGTAGGGGCTTTTCTTGCCATCGTTTTATCATGGTCCGTTGCTGTTCTAGTTTTAGTTTGGATTTCATTTGTTTTATAGCTTTTGTTGTTTCTTCTTCTTTTTTTCTTCTTCGTATTGATTAGGTAGTATGATTTCTTGTTTGTATTTGTCAGCTTCCTTAAATACTGAAAACAGTTTTTTGTTTTGCTTACTCAATCTCTGCGATATTATTGCAGTAAAGGCTTTGTAGATTGTAGGGAGACAGGCTATAGGTCTGTACTTTTGTGGTTTTATTATTATTTTTATTATTATTATTATTATTATTATTATTATTATTATTATTATTATTATTATTATTATTATTATTATTATTATTATTGCCTTTGCACAGCTTCTAACGCTGGAGATGTACTACAGTGTCAACTGTTCACTACCAGTGAACTAAGGTAACACCTCTTATTTTTCGAGTACCTTCCGGAGTATTCGAGCTGTTCCAAACTATGCTGGATCAACTATGATCCAGCATAGTTTGTTTTCTTTCTCAATTAAGACTATGTCCGGTTTCTTATTCTCAATCTCATGGTCGCACTGAATCATAAAATCCCATAGGATCTTTGCATTTCTATTTTCGACAATGCCTTCAGGTTTGTGGTCGTACCAAGTTTTTGCTCTGTGAAGTCCATACTTGTTTCAAAGTGTCCAATGGATAAGCCTAGCTATATTGTCGTGGAATCTCTTATATTCCTTCTGGGCTAGTGACGTACATTGGCTGGTAATATGCCATACGGTTTCACCGTTTTGTCCACAGATTCTGCACTTATCACTTTCCGATGTGTTGTGTATTCTGTATTTTATGTAGTTTGTTCTTAGTGCTTGCTCTTGGGCAGCACAGATTAGAGCCTCCGTTCCCGGTTTTAAATCACTTTTAGTCATCTTTTTTCTCTGTCTGTCTTCTCTTCAACATCTTTATGAAATTGACCATGCATTCTTTTCTTTACCCATCTATTTTCAGTTTCATTCGTTTTCAATTTCTTGTATAGTGCTTTATCTTTGCAATCTTTCATCCTTCACAAGCCTGACCTTCCTACTTCTAATTATAGCGGTTCTGTGGCATTTTTTACATACCATGCTATATTATTTTCTTCTGCTCTAATGCTGTGTTCGCATCCAATAAGTCCTCTTCCCCCTCTTTTTCTTGGTACATACAGTCTCTCTGTGTCACATTTTGGGTAGAGTGACTCATATCTAGTTGGCAATTTCCTTGTCTTTCTGTCTAAGCTGTTTAGTTCATCTACTGTCCATGCGATTACTCCTGATCCATATCTAAGGAGTGAAACCGCCCAGGTATTGATAGCTTCGATCTTATTCCATCCGTTTAATTTCGACTTAAGGATCAGTCCCAGTCTGCGTAAGTACTCCACCATAAATTTTTCTGCCATTTCTTTCTCCATCAATTTATCCATTTCCAAAATCCCCAAGTACTTATAGCCCGTCTCTTCTATCTGCGTCATAACCTCCCCCGACGGTATCGTTAGTCCTTCCATATATTTGATTTTGCCTCTCTTCAATACTAACACACCACACTTTGTCAGTCCGAACTCCATTGTGATATCAGCACTGAAGGTATACACCGTATCAACGAGCAAATTGACTTGGGATTCATAGTTGATTACTGCTCACAAGGCCATCTTTGGTAAATCCTTCTGCATTAGCAACATACTGTAGCAGGTCTTGTTTACCCGTTACCAAATATTCTGCCATGTTTCTTCTTTCACTGTTGATGCACTCCCGTACGCTAGTCAACCCACGTCCATCTTTACACCTCTTCATGTAGAGCCTGCGTATGTTCGCCTTAGGAGGGAGGGCACCTTGCATTGTCATCGTCTTTCGGGTAGTGCAATCGAGTTGGTTAATCTCCACTCGTGTCCATTTCAGGATGGGTACACTATATATTGATGGCAGTCACAAGGTTCCTTGATTTGAGTTTTGATTTCAAGAAAAGTTTAAGGCGCTTGAAATATGCAGTGATGACCTTGTCTTTCATTTCTCTGTGCAAAATATTGTCCATCTCCAGGATCCCAAGGTACTTGTACCCATCATCATCCAGGTCTTTCATTCCCTCTCCGTTTGGCAATTCTATGCCCTTACAATCTGCTCTTTTTCAAAGTGAGCATCGCACTCTTCGAGATACCGAATTTCATCCCTATATTCTTGCTGCACATCTGCACAGTCTCAACCAGTCTCTCCATTTCAGGCTGTTTTTGCGAATACCTTTAAATCATCCACGAAGAGAAGGTGGTTGAGGCAAGGTCCATTCTTTCTCAGCTCATAGTGCGCGTTGACTTTGTGTAGGCTTACAGAAGGTGAGATCAAGGTTACAACAAATAACAGAGGTGAACAAGAGTCTCCCTGGTAGATACCTATTTTGATTGTTACCTCGGTTCAGTGCTGGTTGTTATAGAAAAGACGTGTTTTCCAACTAGGCATGCTGTTCTTAATCAGTGCACACACATTCTCAACTATTATTATTAAAGCGGTGAGCTGACAGAATCCTTAGCTCGCCGGGCAAAACGTAATCGACTGGTCCTCCCCCACTAAAACTTTAGGCCTTGTGCCTTTAGCAGAAAGGATTATTAACATTATTATCAGTATCCTCATCAATGCACGAGGTGTCAGGATCGTTAGTACGCCGACCAAAATACTTAGCAGCATGTCGCCCATCTTTACGTTTGGATTCAAATTCCGTCGAGGTCGACTTTGCTTCTCATCCTTTCGTGGCACGCACGCACGCACGCACGCACGCACGCACGCACGCACGCACGCACGCACGCACGCACGCACGCACGCACGCACACACACACACACACACACACACACACACACACACACACACACACACACACACACACACACACACACACACACACACACACACACAGAGACTAACGTCAATCATGGATTACAGAGTAGTCACTGTTGCTGAGAGTATGGAAAATGTTATTGAAATCATGAAAATAGATTTAGAAATGTTAGATGGAATAATGAAGGGAAGAATCCCGAGGAAGAATTACTTGTTCCAAAGACATGCAAGTGATATAAAGCTTATTCGTGTCATGTCGAGCAAAACTGGATTAAAAAACGTCAAGGGTATGTAAAATGTGTAAAAGGAATGAAAGTTAGAATGGCATTTTACATGACAATGAGAAAATGGAGACTGGTAAGAAATGATTGCTTGACAGAGATCAGAAAATAATATTGATCCAGGAAGCTTAAGTAAAATAAAGATAAAACCGTTGAGATTGATGTGTTTAATATCATAAATCAAAAATCAAAGCTGTGGATGACTAAGCATTTTAAGTAGCAATATGAGATCAGAAAATATGACAGATCCACTTACGTGATACGACCTATTTATAATTTCCAGGTAAATGTGTTACCGATTACATGAGATTTCTCTTTCTTAAATTAGGTATATTAAATGCTTATCTGCCACTTTAACCGTACTACACAGTCTGCACAAGTGTCTCATTCGTAGCTCAGCATTGAAAACTTTCCGATGTATGTCAAACATAGCTAGGTATCATATCCGTACTCGCACACTTCTACACGACTACACGCGCGCGCGCACACACACACGCACACACGCACACACGCACACACACACGCACACACGCGCACACACACACACACACACACACACACACACAAATCATGCATACCCCACGAAACTACAGAAACCCTTAAACCACCCACACTTTAAAAAACCCACATTCTGTACTCTCTCTCATATTCTCATCGCCAAACACAGATGCATCAGGTTCCTAAACTCTCATCCGTTTTTTTCTGTGCCAGAGGCCTTGCAACGAGGACTATGCTCCACACTTCTCTTAAAAAAAGCGAAAGGTGTTGTCAGAGGGCCTTGGTCGACCTGGACGAGGTGATGTGGACTCCTTCCCCACTCTGGTGAATTACACAATCACTCTATTAATAGGAGAACGCGGGATCCCAAGGTTTTCTCCGATTTTATGCTAAGTCCACCTTCAGATTGACTCACAATACGACCTCTTTCAAATTCGGACAGTTCCAACGATTTTTTTGTACGTGGCATGATTCAACAGTCACATATGGAACCTGAAACATAAAAATGACAATTAAAAAACAATAAAAACCTTTTCAAGTTAAAACAAACATAAAACGATGTTTTATGGGGTGTCTATTTACTTCTGTCATGTGTGTGTTTATATGTATACATGTGTGTGTGTGTGTATGTATGTATGTATGTTTGCATGCATGTGTGTGTGTGCGCGCGTGCGTGTGTGTGTATATGTGAGTATGTATGTATATGTTGGTTAAACATTAGCAATGATTGATTGAAACACTCTTGCAAGCTGTCAGTGTCACTGATGCAAACTTAATTTCCTTTCTCAGTCTCTGCTTCTATGACTTTTTTTTTTTAGCATTCTGTTCTTTCATTACTTCCAAAAATTGCATGCTGCGACGAATTAACTTGTCTCCGTAAACTATTGAGATATCCTTTTTGTGTAAGGACTCATCAAGAAGAGAAGAGATAATTCGGATAATGCATTGTATATAAGTGGCTGATCAAAGAGAAACTGTTTTGATGGAATGCATTTGTGGAATCCTCTAAAGGTGCACTGGTCAACTTGTAATCCACTTTTATCAGTGCTATTGCTATTATGTTCAAAACGATAACAACGTTGTATGGCTATTCCCAACTGTTGAAACAATTCTCAAGGAGTTCGAAACTTATCTGGTTCTTTTGTTCAAAGAGCTTTGCTGTTCACTTGAATCCCTTTTTGATTTTTAGAAGACAGATTATAGAAAGAGTACAGTTTACCTGTCAGCAAGCTAAAATGATAAATACCATTTACTTCAGAAATATTATCTGCTTCTGACCAAAGGTTAATTTAAACAACATCATGCAATAATATAACGTTGCTGCCAAAAATAATTAAGGGTTTTAACAACAACCAAAAATAAAACCGTATATCTCAGCTCAAAATAGTTTTGCTAAATGGAATAATAAACATTAGAAATCTATACATTTTTTTATCAATACGAAACAAGTCTTTAATCCGGTAGCATAGAATTCTAGAGTCCTCGAAGCGAATAATTCATGTTACTTAGCTATTCTCAAGAAGTCGCAGGAAGTTATCAAGCTGCTTTAAAAACTTGTAGTCGATCAGAGAGAGGTCTAGGGTGTAAGCTGGGTATTTGGCGAGAATTTGTAGTCGGGTGTTGTTATGGATGAAAATTGACCACTTTTGAGCACAAATGTTTGCTCTTCTTTACGTGATACGAGATCGGGTGTGGTATGGAGAAAATTAGACCGATTCCAACTTACACGCTGCAGTCATTGGCGCATTTTGTCGAATTCCTGGAAAAACTTCTACGCCAGGATGATTTTGTAAGGATTCAAGAACAGTAAGCGATGGTTCCATTCGCTGACCACAAAACTTTTGATGCGGTTTCGATTTGGAAAAGTATTCATCTCGGTCCACCCACTATGCCGAATACCGTAGGATCATTTTTCGCCCCATGTTATTATGTTATTAAAAAATGGATAGCCTTTGCAGCGTAAAAGAAGTGAAGAGCAGACATCGTAGTAACGATTTTATTTTCATTCAGTTCGTGCGTTACCGATTTATTGAACTTTCTTGATTTTACTATGCGGTAAAAATGTCGAGCAACTGTTGAATGCTGAATATTTGGTTTTGTATTTTATGATTTGTTTTCCGAATTTCCATTTTAATTATGGCGCCCAGTTTGTCATGTGTCAGTCACATTCTTGCTCATCTTCAAGGCTCTCGTCTTAACTCTGAAATGTTTTAGGAACAATTGTTGAACTAACATTTGGTCCTTGGCCAAAATGTTAGGTTGATGTGTGTAGTTTTCGATTCTTGCGTTCTTTTGCATTTAATTTAAAGCCTCAAACAAACAAGAAAGAGTAGCAAAATCAAAACTATGAGCAAAAATCAAAAGACCAAAATTGTATATTATATATTTTATGAACATAATTAAATAAAAGCTTATTCCAAAATATGCATCACGTATCAAAATAGTAACAATCACCATTACTTAGTAACAACCTTATTTTTAGGATACTTTCTGAATGAATCGTGGATTCACAGTGGCACCATCACTACTAATTGCAATAAGATTGTCTTGAAGATAATCGGGGCCATAAAGCAAGTTTTCGTTTATTGTTTCTGCTTTTGTTTCTGGTTTAACTCTAGAAAATCCAACTATATAAAATGTGGATCATTTCGTTCGTTTCACATTTCAAAATGACTTTCAAAGTTTGTTGCTTGGAGAATCGACCCACCTATTAGAATGGCTATTTTTCTTTTGTTTCAAGGAAGCGTTTGCAGACAGCTGACCTGATTTCTTGTGCAACATTGTTTGCTATATTTGTCGCATAAAAATTGTGAGCACAATCCTTAAGGAGTATTTTCGCCATTTAATTCCTGCAACTGTGTCAGCTTTGTTTTTAGTTGTATAAGAAGTTGCAGTTCTCAATATTTTACAGTTAAACACTATTTTAGATTTATTTAATTGGTCAAGCATAGTTTCAAGTTGTTGTTCTCTTGTACTCAACAGAATTTTGGCAGCAATAATGTATGCCGACGTCTTTGAAAGAAGCAAATATTTTTCTCAAAAATTACAGGCTATAACGTACAGTCATTGAAAGAATCTAAAACATACTTTGGAAATGCTAACATCTGGTCTTTGAAATGAACTGGATTAATTACAGTCGAGCATACTTCAGGCTCGAAGTTTTGGGAACCACCCACAAGCCACGAATAAATCTTCTCACATTTCACTACCATAAATTTCAGCTCTTACAAACTTAGTTGTATATTGTTTAAGTAATGTTACTTCGCTAGAATATGATACAGTTATACAAGACGTAACAGTTTATGAAATTACTTTTCTGCATTCAACACCATTTGAAGAATCATTGGCTCATGTTACATTTTGTTCGCTTTGTTCTACTACATTTGTAGCAAATGATGATTGTCTAGATGGTTTTGTAAATATTTTTGTAAATGATAATTGTATGGATGTTGTTTTTATTTCTCATTCATTTGGAAGAAACCGCGTTTGATTAAATATTTTACTTTTACTGTTGCAGATTCGAGTATATCTTCAAGCAGTTCAGTAGAAGAATGAGCTCGTGTATCTGGAATAGAGGCAGATTAGATGAAGAAGTGCAAGAATTGAAAGTAAATATCAATACAGTGCCCCGATCAAGAACACTGTAGTTATTGCCACAAGAGGAGTTAATTAAGTCAAGAACTACGAAAGTTTGTTAAGTTTCCATTTCCCTTTACACATCTAGCGTGTGTACCAACCTTCTGTTAAAAAAAAAATTGCAAAATTTGTAATTCCCAAGACATTAAAATGTACATCTTGTAAGAACTTTACAACAAAGGTCCCAAAATAACAAATGTTAATGGTTTTTAATCAAGTAATTTTTAATTGACCGTGATAAGGATTTTTGATTAACTGACGAGAAAAATTACGCGATGGAACTCCTTTTAAAATATTTAAAAATGATTAAATCGAAACAATTACCAGTATCAGCTCATTAGAAATGAGTCTTTCCTGTCAGAAATACTCTATTTCTGGTATCTAGTCAGGATTAGTTGTGTCATATGTTAGTGCATGATATTTCATATATCATATGACCAGCTGCATGTTATGAGAGGTCATTCAGCTGGTAACAACTCTTAAAAATATGCACTAGGACTGCTTGTGTTGCACTAAACACCTACAAAAGCTCAAAGAAAAGGTGGAGAGGTGTACTGCCGCTATCGCAGCCATACCAGATAACGAACACAAACTCCTCCTGCTGAGTCATCCGTCTAAAGATCAATTAAAAATCATAATCCTAACCGGGATCAAACATTCATTTTGCATATTAAGATGCTCAATTCCATATTAATCTCACAATTATTTAATAATAATGAACATGAGATAGCTAGAAAGCCGCTACGCATTCCATCGATTTACAAAGAATTGGAGCAAAAACTTCCTGATACACCATCCTGTTATATTCAAACTTCATATTTAAGATACATTTATACGGCATATAATATATCAAGAAACATGACGAAATGGTGATTGGTAGGATGACGGTCGAAGGATGAAATTTTAGCGTAAGGGAATTCTCTTCCAGCATATGCGGGCATACGTAAAAGGATAAAAGCTAAATTGCAGAACGAAAGAACACGAATATCCATACAAAGGCGAGATTGTTATACACCTTTCAAAATCACCGCTTAAAGACAGAATAAAACAACATTTACCAATAATCTCCTCACCAGAAAAAAAGGGCTCAACTTTGCAGCGTAATCAATAAGGATTTCCATCACAGGTATGAGGTCAGGCGTTTTTGGAGGAGTTGGATACAGTCTTCACTAAGGTTCCTAACACATCTAAGATGCATAATGGGAATAAGAATATAGAAAAAAAATATTTAAAATGGAAGACTTGCTGACGTTTAATTAGCAGTTTGTTCTCACAACACGTTTAAACTCCAGCACTCCCTGTTACTACATGAAAAACACGCATGTAAACACTAACTCGCAACACACACACGCACACATACACACACGCACACGCACACACACACACACACACACACACACACACAAGCACACACACGCACACACACACACAGACATATATACACAATGTCCCTAAACACTACAACAACATCCTAGAAACACTGTCTCTTTCATTCATCGGAAAATCGCAACAATGCATATAAACAAGTAATATAAACAACAATATATAAACATTTTTTTTATTTGGTTTGCAAGATTCTTGATGTGAACTTATGAGATCAAACAGATTTTGTTGTATCTCGGGAGAGTCAGTTACGCCAATAATAGGTACACGTACTGGTTCTAATTCACTTCTTTATTATTAATTGGTTAAATTGTTAACCTATTCAGGAATGATAATTAAGTGAAATAGAATCAGTGTGTATGTTTATTATTGGCATAACAACTCTCCTGACAAACGAAATATATAAATAACAATATATAAACATTATATTAACGACAACAATATAATTAGCTGCTATCAAAAATGACAATAAAACGACCGTGAACGTTTTAACAAAAGTTATAGGATTTAATTAAAAATGATGTTATATTAAAAGAATATTACAATATTACAAAACATTGATAGTTTAAAATAAAATAAAGCTTGTAACACCTCTTATTCAAACCCTCTAATATTTCAATTCTCTCTCACTTTTATTCATTCTTTTTCTTGTTTGTCATTCTGGGAAAAGTAATAAACACCTCATTCTTCACTCATTTTCATTTTACTTCTGTTTCTGCTTCTATTTGTTCTTTGGAAGCCTTCTACTTTTACACTATCTAGTTAGCGTGGTGGAGGCGCAATGGCCCAGTGGTTATGGCAGCGGACTCGCGGTCGTAGGATCGCGGTTTCGATTCCCAGACCGGGCGTTGTGAGTGTTTATTGAGCAAAAACACCTAAAAGCTCCACGAGGCTTCGGCAGGGGATGGTGGTGAACTCTGCTGTACTCTTTCACCACAACTTTCTCTCACTCTTTCTTCCTGTTTCTGTTGTACCTGTATTTCAAAGGGCCAGCCTTGTCACACTCTGTGTCACGCTGAATATCCCCGAGAACTATGTTAAGGGTACACGTGTCTGTGGAGTGCTCAGCCACTTGCACGTTAATTTCACGAGCAGGCTGTTCCGTTGATCGGATCAACTGGAACCCTCGACGTCGTAAGCGACGGTGTGCCAACAACAATAATAGTTGGCGTGACAGCGAACAAAATTGCTAATATTTGGTATACGTGGATAATTATAACATTGCATCAGTGTGCTACTTGAGATTAGTATTTAAACTGTACACTCTATTTTTAGAATCACATCTCAGGATGATGTTGCAGATATATGTTTAAGAGAGATTTTTATTTCCATCTTCTAATATACTTTTTATTGAATAACAATAAATTTACAGCATTTAATCACTTTTACTTTTTTTACATTATATTTCTAATTTTTACAAACTTCATAAAAAAGGGGCATTATTTTTTGTAATATTCTTTCTTTCTTTCTGAGAAATCTGAACAATTCTCAAGCACGTTTAAAAATATGAAAAACTCACATCATATTATTTCAACCGTACATTAGTTGCTTTCATTTTTTTCATTTAGAATTCAATACGCAAAACACTCATTTACTGAGTGCTGCAGTTCCATGAATTGAAAACTCTCGTGAAAAGATTTTGAAATTATTTGCACAGTTAATGTTTCTATATTTTTAAAAAACCATATTCCATATTGTTATTTGTTCATCGTGTAAAAAACTGAAGCGTTGTAGATCGATTTATATTTGCTTTTAATTAATGTTACCAAATCAAAAAGTTCATTCTCATTTAAAATTAGCTTCGAATTTAATCTTAAAATTCCAACGACATCAACAAATATTTCTTCCATTTCATTATGGAAATAGTAAATGGCCTCCATAATTCTTTTGCAGTTAACTCTATATCCTTGACTTTTTCACCGGCAAAAAAGAATATTTATGATATAAAATGAAAATTGATGATATAAAAAAGAAAATTGATGTTATATCGTGCTACCTCAAAATCTGGAACAAAAAATGAATCAAGGACATATGTTGGAACAATAAGCAATCGTCATTGTGGATTGGATCAGTGTCATGGTGACCCTCCCTTGAAAAAGAAAGCACAGCAGAGTCACTCAAATGTGAAAGTGATTTTGATCTTTTGGATTGGAAAGACGTAGTTCATCATGAGTTTGTTTTCTGTTGTCGGACAATCAATAAAATGCTTTACAGATATCATGAAACATCAGGAAAAGAGAGAGAGAGAGAGAGAGAGAGAGAGAGAGAGAGAGAGAGAGAGAGAGAGAGAGAGAGAGAGAGAGAGAAAGATTGAGAAGACGCTTGGAGTTATGAACAAATAAAACCTGAATCTGCGACTTTGGGCCAAGCAGGAAATGGCTCTTGACTCTCAGTGACCCATTTTCTAGACTGAACTTCGGCAGACATTTTTGGTACTGGTCCTCGGTTGAAATTCACACTGAAAGATCGCCGATTTCAGATGGTAATCTATATCAAAGAAAGAGGATTGCAGACTGCCGAAATTAGTCAAAACCGTCGGGTATCAACAACATTGACAGCACCAACATTTTGTCACATCCCGTACAAGGTTCAACAGGAAAACTATGAAAACTGGTAAAAATTTTCTATAATAAATAACAAAATTTTTTATATGAAATTTCAAGTCACTTCTAAATGTTATTTCAAAATTACAAAAAATATAATGAGTTACAGTAATACAAAGTACAGGATGTTCATTATCTTGTTTCTATGTTTTACCGTGAAACGAAAAACGACACCTTCAAGACTTAGATTTTCGGCATGTCATCTAGTTATGGCTATTTTGGCTAAATTGTTCAATCTGTTGCCCACTTGAAATTCTACAGGTAAGTCTTCATCATCGCAGATGAGGAAAACTGTGTTCACAGCTTTACACAGTTTACAGGTTGTGTTACAACAGTTTGAAGTCATTTAAACAGTTCAAATAATGCATCACTATTAGGAAGCAACAACTCAATTCACTTGGTGAGTTTAGAATGAATGACTTCTGCTCAGTGAGACGTTTTGTACAATGGCACCCTACTTTCAGGTCGTTTCAAGATCAGTTGATATATCTGTATTATGAATATGAAACCATCGCCGTTGAGAAATTTGTTATATTTGAGATTAAAGTAACAAAAACTTCGCTCTGAGAAAATCCGATCCAAAGCAAGAATGACGATCTTATGGCGACAGTTGACGAGCGAATATCAACTAGTTGTCGGCCGGCTTCTACCACTAACCACCAAGTCTTCCAAATAATAGGGCAATTTGTTTTGCTGTTTTAATCTTTACGAAAACCAGCTAGCTGTCTGGTCTGTTGCTTTATCGTATACCCTGCCCGTCCTCCAGGTTGTTTTCTTCAACACTAAGAGCCTCAACGAAATTGGGTGTCAGTTTACTTGCTACATTCGTATATAGTAAAGAACATTACATCATCCTTATTAGAAAATTGATTTGTTGCAGGAATTGTTCAAAGAATACGAGAACACAAAAGTTTGCAGACAAAAGTGATAGAAACAACTTAACTTCACTTTGTCTCTCAGATGACTTGGTCTTCTCTCAGAAACATGATAGACTCTCCACAATAAATGGAATCGTATAATGTACAGCATAACACAATAAATGTTGACAATCCAACATGTATTAGACAAGCATTTTAGTTACCGCTAGTCGCCTAGCTTTTTGTTTCTGTAACTTCATGAAGTACTGATGCTCAGTGGACCAAGGCATGTACAGATAGAGTTGCTGCAATATGGTAAAAATCTGTCAGATAGTATTTAGATTTTTTACACAATCAGACATCATCGATGGCCGTAGAAATGGGATTTACACAACAGTGGACAAAGAAGACAACGAAATGCAGCTTTGGTTAAACATCAACGATTTTCGTATTCATGATCAAGACATCCTTATAGCACTGGACAATACATTACTGAATATCAAGACCATTAGAATTCAGCACCAACAATATGTACTGCAGAAGCGAAACAGAATTCAAAAGCTGTTCGACAATCAATAAATTCTTCACAGACAGTATTGTAAAGAATGTAACGCAGAACAGATGAGAGTTATTCAGTTTCCGAAATGTGCTTTGTTTCATCTTGAGCTATCTTTCTCGTTCTGAATACCAAGATATAAATATATTTTGACCTTCCATTATTTGGTCCATGATGATATGATCATGTATCGAAGGTAGAGCCATTATTTCTGACACATTTCCACACCTTTGTTCATGACGTTCACATTTTCTTTGAGAAATCTGTTGCAGTACTGTAAATGTAAAACAGACGCCAAACAGACAGTGATTGCCTATTTTCACGAACTTCATATAATTTTCGTCTACCGCGATAGCACATGGAGAAATATATTCCTTGCTCCACTCAGAAACAGCTGTGACATGGAGCTGGGGCATCTGGTGAATAGCCAGAGCACCTTTTGCTCAACAGCATGCTTCCATTTGAGAAAGGAAAGCCTATCTTAATGAATACCCACACAAGCGTTGTTTTTAATTTGTTCGGAAAAGAGGCTACATTTTCTGATATGTTGTACTCTAACTAAGGGATGTGAATTTTAAAAAATCTGGGTTACTTGAGTCGAACAAAGTCTATGGACATTTTTCTGAGTTGTGGTTTAAGGGGTTCATTGCTTTAATAGTTACCAATACTGCACTATGGCAACTCAGAATCTGCGGAACAGTAACTGTCTTAAAAACATCAACTTAAGCAGTAAAGGATGCCATTTTAATGGAAAGTATTCTCCAATTTCTGACCGCAGCTTAGCTTGGCTACATCCATATTTGACACTGTGTAATGACTTTGGAAACTTTTTACTCCTTCTAAATCTCTTTAAAGAAAATCCGTTAAGTGTATAACTTTACCAAAATATTTAAATTCTACAGTCGTTGACTCTTGAAGGAAATTTGAATTCGAAGAATATTCACGCGTTTCCACTGCAAATGTACACTATAGCAGACTACAGCAACAGCCCATATACTGATGGCAGTCACAAGGTTCCTTGATTTGAGTTTTGATTTCAGGAGAAGTTTAAGCCGCTTGAAATATGCAGTGATGACCTTGTCTTTCATTTCTCTGTGCAAAATATTGTCCATCTCCAGGATCCCAAGGTACTTGTACCTATCATCATCCAGGTCTTTCATTCCTTCTCCGTTTGGTAATTCTATGCCCTTACAATCTGCTCTTTTCCCCAGTTTCAAAGTGAGCACCGCACACTTCAAGATATCGAATTCCATCCCTGTATCCTTGCTGCATATCTGTACAGTCTCAACCAGCTTCTCCATTTCAGGCTCTATTTTTGCGAACACCTTTAAATCATCCACAAAGAGGAGGCGTTTGAGACGAGATCCATTCTTTCTCAGATCATAGTGCCCGTTGACTTTGTGTAGGATTACAGAAAGCGGGATCAAAGTTATAACAAATAACAAAGGTGAATAAGAGTCTCCCTGGTAGATACCTGTTTTGATTGTTACCTTGGTTAAGTGCTGGTTGTTTTGGGGTACCGTTTACAGTTCTTCATTACAACCTTGTCTATCACAAGGTGGTCCTTGTTGCCCTTGGATCATTTTCGACATCCCTTTTGTTCTACTGGAAGGAGATTGCGTTCTGCAAGTTACGTATACATTTTCCCTGCGAAGATGTCTGTTAATACTCAACATAAGAGGTTAAGACAAGCAATAGGTCGATAATTGCCAACCTCATTGCCCTTTGACCGATCTTTCATCATCAATGTTCTCTTTCCCTCTACCATCCACTCTGGAACTGCACCATTTTGTAGGCAACTGGATGAAGTCTGGTCTTCCACTCCATTGCCCTCTGAGGGGCCCATACCAGACGCGGGAGATATGGTGTCTTGGATATCCAGGGAGTCTTCCTGTTCATGCCGGTATTTGGGTTCGAAATTGTTGTCATCATTGCAAAGAATGAGAATGATTTTTACAGGGTTTTCTCGCCGGGTGTGTTTATTTGAGATTTTCGTGTAAAGGGTTACCCCAAATATAACACCAGCTCTAACGTGATTGCCGACCAAAGCTTTGGGATGCCAAGGTCGCCCAGTGTAACTTACCGCAGGCCTTCCACAGACGCAGAGGTTACACTGGCCTATGCAGGGCATTGGTAGCACCAATTCCCTGCGCTTATCACATGGACAGCTGCATACAGAATTACACTATCTGATCTGTTCTTCCTCTGCGATGTTAGATGTGATTTGAAAGAGATGTAACTATTCTTTCTATCATGCCGAATGAGTTCTCAGAGAGTTCATTGCTCACTTGTAAATCTTCTTCGGTGGACAGGCTCAGCATATGAAAACCCAAGATCGTTGCTTTTGTCCTTACTTCTGTAGCCACGGTGCATTTATCATTGTTGTTTTTGTCACTAGCTAGGCTATTATTGTTATTATTATTGTTATTATTATTATTATTATTATTATTATTATTATTATTATTGTTGTTGTTGTTGTTGTTGTTGTTGTTGTTAAGGCGGTGAGCTGGCAGAATCGTTAGCACGCTGGATGAAATGCTTAGCAGTATTTCGCCCGTCGCTACGTTCTGTGTTTAAATTCCGCTGAGGTCGATTTTGCCTTTCATCTTTTCGGGGTCGATATATCAAGTACCAGTTGTGTACAGGGGTCAATGTAATCGACTATTCCCTCCCTCAAATTTCAGGCCTTGTGCCTATGGTAGAAAGGATTATTATTATTATTATTATTATTATTATTATTGAGTGAGAGATCAGTGCATGCAATCAATGTGACACCGAGGTAAAATATACGAAGCCCAGTATATCCATCATGACAACCCGTCTTATAAGGATATACCAGGCACATGCATCACAGCCACATGTGTGCGACATGGCGATCTCATATCAAGATAAACAGCGCATGACCTTAGAGGTGGGGCCCAGTTAGAATTTTCAAAAAGTCCTTGAATAAGGTTTGTTTAAGGATGATGAGCGAAACACATATGTTTCCAGAAGTGAATTATTCAAAGCCCACTGCCTGGTACTGCATCAGGGCATTATTATTATTATTATTATTATTATTATTATTATTATTATTATTATTATTATTATTATTATTGTTGTTGTTGTTGTTGTTGTTGTTGTTGTTGTTGTTGTTGTCGTTGTTGTTGTTGTTATATTTTAGCTTGATTTTGGGGCATTTTAGTTACTAGCCGGGTCTCTACCTAAGACCTAAGGCGAGTAACTATGTTACAACGATAGGAATTTTCTCAAGAGATGTGCTGTTGAGATCAGGTATTTTATCAATAAAGATTGAAGACCCCTTTTTTAACCATGCCTAATGCTCCTACTACTACCGGTAAAGTAATTGTTTTCAGTTTCCACATTCTGTTGATTTCTATCTCTAGGTCCTTGTATTTAGCTAACTTTTTGAATTCTTCGACTGAGATATTTCGATCAGCTAGTACTGTAATATCTATTAGATAGCAGGCGCTTTGTCGATGATCTTTGATAATAATATCAGGTCTACTGGCATTTATCTGTCTGTCAGTATGGATGGTAAAGTCCCACAGAATATTAATTCTATTACCTTCTGTGACTGGTTTAGGGCAGTGTTTATACCAGTTTTTAGTAAGGGGAATGTTATAACGAGGACAAATGTTCCAATATAGGTACTGTCCTATTCGCTCATGTCTGGCTTTGTACTGGTTATTGTTAATTTAGAGCAGCCAGCCACAATGTGGTCGATAGTTTCAATACTATTATCACGTAATTTACAGCTTGGGTCAACACTATTAGGGGAGAACGTTTGCTTGGTAATTTGTTGCGAGCAGAGATTGATCCTGAGATGCCATTATAAAACCTTTAGTTTCTGCCTTTAGACCAGAACTGCACAGCCACTGATGTGTTCTTTCTGCTTCCCATGTTTGCATGTGATACTGAACATGGTGCAGTTTCTCTTGCCATTTGCTTATAAGCTTTTTTGCAGCCCTTTTTGTTTGTCATATTTTTCTTCTTCTGTTTGTCATGTTTTGCTGCTTCTATTGATATTGCAGCACAGTTTTCCAGCTCCCAACAATCCACAAAGTCTCCTGGATGCATCCTCGATCCAAATCCTGTTCAACAAAGGGGTCATAAGGATGTCTTGATCATCTGTGCTACGATCTGATCATTCGATGGACAGAAATCAACAACCCCTAGGACGCATCCCACAATGCTCCACAAGACACTGCCAGCCCTTATGACGACTACGGGTCGCAACCACGACTGGTTTGATGAATCGGCCGTGATCATACAGCTTCACGACGCTGTTCAAGCCAAACCCGGTTCTGCAGGTATGTGCCAAAAATGGAAGGATGTTCGTGCCACCGTACAATGTGACCCCAGAAATGCTCAAAATAATTGGTGGTTTCCAATGGCGGAAGAAATTCAACGTTTTGAAAACAAAAACAAAACAAGAATCTTCGGCTCATGCGGAAAGGTGACTGCTCCAGTGAGATCATTCAATGGCACCTTATTGAAAGAGAAAAGTACGATACTTCACAGGTGGTGTGAACATTTTTCAGAACTTCTGAATCGAGTCAACCCTACGGACCCCATGACACTCAAAAACATTCCAGATCTTCCTATTCCGACAGAGCTTGACAACTCCCCCAACACTTGATGAGGTCTAATAGGCCATCTTCTCTCTCAAAAGAAGTCTGCTGGCGACGATGGGATCTCAGGTGAGATTTACAAGTGTGGCGGGTTTCACTTCACATCTCATATCACTCTTTGTTTGTTCTCTGTTAGTAGGGGAAGACTATTCCTGACAGGTAAAAACACTACAATATTGTCACTATTTACAAGCACAAGGGAGACTGTATATAGTGCGGGAACAGTAGGAGGATATTTTTTCTGGATAATACCGGCAAGACCCTCTCACTTATTCTGCTCCGACATCTATTTCATGTTGTCAACCTGGTTATGCCCAAGTCGCAATGTTAATTTTGACCAAAACAGGTAGTTCTGACATGATATTTGTCGCCCGCCTTCTTGAAAAGTGTCGCGAACATCTACGTTGTTTGATACATGTTTGTACTTTTTATTATTAGTTTTACGTTCTAGTGTTGGCGTATTGTCCAGTGGATAAAACTACTTACTCGTCATGTCTATATATATTCAGATTTGGCAAGGACTGGGCAGCCAGAGATGATATGATCGACTGTCTCATTGTGCTGGTTTCACATTCTGCATTTGGTTTCGGGCCTGTTTTCATTATTTTGCTTTTATACATGTATGTGGTCTGGCATTGGTCTTGTGCAGCGAGAATCAGTCCTTCCGTTCCTGCTTTTAGTCCAGAGATTTTTGAGCCAATGCTGTCAAGCTTTGTAGGGTATTGGCCATGAAGTGGTTTTTCTCTCCGTTTCTCCTTTAGTACGTTTTGTAGTTTTTTTGTGTCTTGGACCATTTCTACTATGTTGCCATCTGAGATCAACGTTTCAGTGTAGTTTGTTTCTGTTTTGCATTTTGTTGCTTCCCTATGTATAGAGGAAAACGTTTTCTTTTTTTCGTGCTGCTTTATTACATGTGGTAGTCATCCACTTTTGTTTCTAAGGATTTTTCTAGTCCAACTTATTATTTTATAGTAGTTCTCTATCTGTGTCAGGTAGAGAGGGATAGATATATTCTGTCTGCGTCTGCTTTGGGTTGATGACTTCAGTACGCTATTAACAGTTTCCTGGTTTTTCTATCTAAGTTTATCAATTCACTAATCTTTCAGTTTATTACGTTGAAGCTCCTATTCACAACTGGTATGGCTAGCGTGTTTATTCCTACTATCTTATTTTTAGCTTCGAGTTCAGAGTTTATTATTAGTCTAACTCTTCTGTAATATTCTCTCCTAACGTATGAGCGATTGTGGTCTAATTCTCTGATTTTTGTTTCTATGTAGAATGCAACATTTTCAGTGTTGATTAATTTGCTTATTCTCAATGTCACTTTGGCACATTTGTCCAATCCCACGCTCATTCTGATATTCTTACTGAAGCTATGGATGATTCTTTAAAAGGGATTTCTGTTCAATGGTATTTTTAGTGAGATTTTAAGTCATCCATATAGAGGAGATGACTTACAGTTTGTCCATAGCATCAATAACCCATGGTGGTTTCATTTAACATGTTTGTTAGCAAGGTCAGGGCATGGTAGAAAGGCCGGGGGTGGGGTGGGAACAACGTGTCTCCTTGGAAAATTCCTGTTCTTATGGGTATTGGGCAGGTTTTAATGATTTGTGATGAAATTTTCATTAGTATGCTGGTTTACCAGTTTGCCATTGCATGGTAGATAAATTTTAGTAGTATTGGAGCCTCTCTATTTGTGTGGATCCATGAGTGTGGGACACTGTCGAATTTTCAGGTAATCAATCCAAGTCATGTTGAGGTTTATGTTTCACTTTTTACAGACCTATAATGACTCAATTCACCAGAAGTTGCTTTTTACAACCACACATATCTTTCCGGTATCTCTTTTGTTCTAGCAAAACATAGTTGTTTTCTAGGTGTGTTACAAGCCAGTTATAGATAATTGATGTGAGGGTTTTATAAGTTGTTGATAGGCATGTAGTTGGCCCACAGTTTTGTGGGTGTGTGGTGCCTGTTTTTTGTCCTTCCGGCATCCAGTTTGGTGTTGGTTCTGGCTTGCTTATTATCAAGTTAAATGCTGCTGTCATGTGAGTATGGATACTGGTGAAGTATTTCAGCCAAAAGTTGGGGACCTTGTTGATGCTATTGGATTGGCTCATCAAATTATTCCTATGGCTTAGAAAGAGACGTGTGTTCCATTTGGCCATGCTATTTCGTAAGAGAGGACAGGGAAGATCTTATACAAATCAAGATCTTATACAAATCAAGATCTTATACAAATCAAGATCTTATACAAATCAAGATCTTATACAAATCAAGATCTTATACAAATCAAGGGCTTTCCTGTAGTCTATCCATACGTACTCAGGTTCTTGTTTTTGCTGCGGCAATTTTTTAAAATCATTATATTTATGAGTAACTAGTCTTTGCACCCATAAGAATTTCTTTTACAACATTTTTGAGATTGTGGAATGATGGAGTTCTGTTCAAGCGTACATTATTTTCATTATTATTTCATGTACGTACAACAGATTAGACTGTTGGAAATATTCCAAACATCAGGTTACAAGTAACCTCGGATGCCAAGAACCTTTCTAACTATCCTAGCTGTCCCTAATAACACTGTTTTCTGAAGCTGCACTAAACTAGGTTTTATGTCTATTTCCTTTATCCATCTATTCAAATCTTTAGGGATAGCTGCTAATGCACCTATAACTACATAGCCTCTGTAACTCAATGGTTAAGTCCAAGTACTTTGCTACTTTCTCTATACTTCTCATATTGACCTTCTCATCATTTGGGACTGTTAAGTCAATTATCTGGCACTTTCTATTCTCTTTGTCTACGACTACTAAATTAGGCCTTCTAACTTTTATTATTCTGTCAGTCTGAATATTGAAGACCTACAACTTCTTATATTTCTTACTTTTTAGCATTTTACTGGGTTCATGTTCATGCCACTTATCAGTTTGGTCTAGCTTTCTACATAACTCCCAGTGGATTATTCTTTCTAGGTTTTCATGTCTTTTCTTGCTACATTCATTTACTATACAAGTAACAATTTCCTTTCTTGATTTATATAACCTACATTGAGAATCTACCTGTTTTTTTTTCTATCTTGGTTTTTATCCAATTAGTCTTCAATGCTTGATCTTGTGCTGCTACTAACAAACTCTCTATCTCCTTTTTCAGCCTTCCTTTCTGCAACCACAGCTATGCCTCCCTATAACTGTTTTTGCCGCTTTCTTTGAAAATCTACCATGCAAAGCTTTCTCTTGCCAGTCATATAACTGTTCTTTTTTCTGGTTTTTAACTTCATTTGGCTTTTTGGTTTCCCTATCTCCTACTGTTACTTTCCATTATCATTAATACTTTTCATCATCATCATCATCATCATCGTAGTCGTCGTCGTCGTCGTCGTCGTCGTCGTCGTCGTTGTAATCATCGTCTCGTTGTCGTCGTCGTTGTTGTTGTTGTTATTATTATTATTATTATTATTGTTGTTATTATTATTATTATTATTATTATTATTATTATTATTATTATTATTATTATTATTATTATTATTATTATTTTCATTGTCATCTTTCAATTGTTTCCATTTCTTGCAGAGTGTTTTCCTGACACCTAGGATAGAGAAATGCACTGTATACATTAGTAGGCCATTAAAACAATCAGACCAGATTGTTCATTTACAAAGTTGTGTAATAGAGAAAACGGTGCGTCCTCGAGAAAAAAAACGGATTTGTTTTTCGAAATTCACGTCCCAGGAGGAAGGAATTTATATATAATTAATCAAAAGATTTAATTAGCTATGAGAAATAACTCAACTTTTGGATCGACAAATCTCTCACTCAAAACATATTTCATCTACTGGCTTTAAGCGGATCAAATAGGAATAGTTTCCGTGATAGATGTATGCATTAAAGGTCATTAAGTCAAATAGAATTTTAAAGTAAGTATAAGATACACAGAATTTACTTGTAAGGCCGAAGTATTGTTCATAATATAGTAAATTATTTCCACCTACAGTGAAATCAGAATTTTTAACTATGCAAATCAACCTTAGATCTAAATGTAGATAACATCCTCCAAGATATCTGACAGAGTATTCCATATGTGAAGTGTTAGGATAAATAGTTGAAGTCGCGAGCGAGTCGATATATGAATCGCTTGGGAAACAGGTAAAAAAACAACAACAAATGGTACAAACATCACCCTGAGGCTGTAACTGAGGGAGAAAATGTAACGATTCTTTGGGATTTTCTAGTAGGTACAGACCGGACTATCAGAGCAAATAAACCAGATATTGTTGTGAAAGACCAAAACAATAAAGTCTGTTTATTGACTGACATGAGCATAACCTGTGACCAGGTTACGATAAAAAAATATCAAAAACAATTGGAGTGGGATATAATTTACTAATAGAATATAAAGGCAAACTAGTTAATTCACTAATATTGTCCATGTAAACTCTCAGTATCACCAGTCTGTGTGATACGTAATGAAAAATCCTTTCTAGGGAAACATTTAAATGTTTTTCTGTGATGATGTGCGTATTTCAGGGCTAATTCTTGGCTATTGTCTAATAATTGGTATTCAGACATGAAAACATGGAATATTTCTTCCAGGCATCAATTTCAATTCTTACTTACAATTACATAGGGTTCGTCCGCCAATTAAATCCCATTTTATATCACAGTTAGTGTTTCTATCCTTTAGGGACCAAATAAACCCACTTAAGCTTGTACTATGCATTTTCTCTCTATATTTGAAGGAAGCTAGGTGATTACCTAATCTTGCCTTGAAGGTAGTTGGGCAGGCTCCAATATAACGATTTCAAATTTTGGCACAAGGCCAAAAATTTCGGGGGAGGGGGTAAGACGATTACATCGACCCCAGTGCTCAACTTGTACTTATTTTATCAACCTCAAAAGGATGAAAGGCAAAGTTAGCCTCGGTGTAATTTGAACTCAGAGCGTGAACGGACGAAATGACGCTAAGCATTTAACCTGGCGTGCTAACGATTCTGCCCGCTCGCCGCCTTATAGGCTCCTATATAACAGTGTGAAATCCTACCTGATGCAACCTTATATATCTGTACACTATATTTCTCCTCAATCACTATCCGTTAAGAGGGCACATTTTCTTCCTACTGCTACAAAGATTTTTAGTGATATTAACTCTACTTACCCTATTGGCTGAAGATTCACTATTTATATGTTTGGCTCGTTGTTCGTGTTTGTTATCGTTATGATTAGTATTTTTTATCTACTTTACTAACGTTTTTATCATGGAATTCAGACATTCTCGGAATTGTTGTATGTGGAAAATGCAAATCTACTCGTGTGCCAATTGAAGATCCTACTGAACTTACTCGATTTTGAGAAATGCTTATCCAATGTGGTGAAAAATCTTGCGGGAATGTTAGTATTTATCTGCATACCTAATATTGCATTAAACCACAGTATAGTTCTCGATTTATTCATATTTTTTTGTGTGGGTCATTAATATTTTTGAAACTTGGCTTATTTTCATGCAAATTATCTGTCTTTTTAGGTTTATCTGCAATTTTGCTGCAGTTCTTGCCTCTATCAGCATCAATCGATATATTCTTTTCATTAAGGGGATTGCTCTTATTTTTGGTCCCCAACCTAGTATTGCATAGATTATCAGTTTTTCTAGGGGATTTAATTGCACTTTTGTTATCTCGTTTGCCTATATTAGTATTATCTATATTTGTAATTCGGCCCATTATACGACTACTTGCACTATAGCGATTCCAAGCGTTGTTAGCAGAGTTCGCACTTCCCTTGCGGTGGTTTTTCCTCTTATTATACTGTCCTTGTTATCAGTAACTGCTGGGTTCGAAGCCATGTTTCCACTCATACGTTCCTTTATTTCGTTCCTAGGTATATATACTAACCTAGCCTTATATCTTGATTCTGTTAGAGCATTAGTATAATATTTTCATAACTTCTAAAGATCTCATTCGTGGATAATCTAGAAATGTGGATCGAAATATTTTGGCGGGTGATTTGAGTTAAAACTAATATATCATTGGGTTTGTGTTATGGTTGATATTCGCCTGTATTCAAATCCAAAGTAACGTCTAAGAAGTTTACTATGTCCTTCCTCAATGGAGACAGATAAACGTCGGCCTTTGAAAAATTTGAATAGCATTTTACCATGTTAACATTATATATATATATATATATATTTAATGTTAACATGGTAAAATGCTATTCAAATTTTTCAAAGGCCGACTAGAGTTTCTCATTGGAAATATTAGAGTTTTGCTGAAAAGAATGGGTTTAGTAGAGGCATAATAGTTTGATATATCAAATTGAATGAATTTGGTATGTTCTTTATCCAAAATATCAGTGAACCAATCTATTGCTTCTTAAGAACTGGACCGTAGCTTCAATTTAAGTGTATACCTTAGTTTGGGTATACCTTAGTTTGGGTATACCTTAGTTTGGGTATACACTTCAATTTAAGTGTATACCTTAGTCTGGTAAATCTTATTTAGAGGGGCATATCAATCTGACGGATAGTTTAATGGCGAAGTTTGGCTTATGGTCTTTCAGGTTGATTCTAGGGGTTCTAGGGTTCTAAGTGGAAGTAATCTACTATATTATGAACAATGCCACGCCATTACAACTTAATTCTGTGTATCTTATGTCTTTAAATTCTATTTGACTTAGTGATCCTCAATGTATACATCTCTCAGAAAAATTATTCCTATCTATTCCGCTTAAAGTTAGTGGATGAAATATATTCTGATCTGGTTTAATACTTGGCACCCATGATTCTATAGCTAAACCTTAGGGTTATCTTAAGGTTGATCTGATAACGGAATTCATGGCCATATCAGATTTCTCATACTTTGTCTCTTATTTTTTGCACTCAACAACTAATTGTCTCCCCCTCCCCACCAAATGACTTAAATCATTATACGCCAGTTCGTTTCAAACTTTAATTGTGGCAGCACTTTGGATAAAGCTGTGTGAATACGTTTTTAATCGGGATAAAATCTGGATGCAGAAAAACCAACAGGATGCAAATAAAAACCACATAGCAAGATATCCAGTAGCAGAAACATATGTTGGACAAAGGATTACAGAGAGTATACTGTATAAATGACTATAATAATAAAAACTGTGTTGATGTATAATCTTCTTATCCACTTGAATTGTGTTGGAGATACACTCAGTAAACTGTTTGTAATTCAACGAATCGAACTCAGGATTTACCCATCGGGTGGAATACGTTGAGATTGTGTACCTTAAAAGTCTTAAGTTATTCATATCATTCGATGCGGTTAGCTTGGATTATACTAGAGTGTTTGAACGGTACCTGTTTGGATCTGTTGTCCCTATCAACTCACACTCTATCTATCTATCTATCTATCTATCTATCTATCTACCTACCTACATACATACATACATACATACATACATACACACACACACATATATATATATATATATATATATATATATATATATATATATATATATATATATATATATATATATATATATATATATAGGGAGAATTCACAAAAATAAAAACAAAAGACGAAGACAGGTGGTGTAGACAACAAGCAGATGTATTAGTATAACGCTCGTGAAGTGAAAAAGTGTTTAACGTTTCGAGCCTACGCTCTTCCACAGAAAGAAACAAGGAAAGAAAATAAAGAATGTGTAGTGGCTAGCGATCTATCATGGCGAATCAAACGAAAGTGGAGAAGGAAGTTTGATGGCAATGGAATTGTCATTCCCATATATGTATACACACACACACACACACACACACACACACACACACACATATATATAAAAACAAATAGTAAATTAGTATATGCATATATACGTACAGGTATGTGCATACCGAATCCACCTGTATGTATAGGTGCATATCTGGGTACAGGACATTGCAAACAAAACGTAGACAAGAAAACACACAAGCCACATAGAGGACATTTTCCTTCATCAGCTACCCCCGTTTTAACACCGGCGTTTCGAAGAGCTGGGTAGGACGCATCGTTAAAACGGCTCTTCCCATGGACCGCAAATTAAATTTGTATACACAAATTAAACCTTGCCATGGAGGAATGTAGTGGCGGTCAAAAAACAAGACAGGAAAACAAACAGAAAAGGCTATACGGCCAGACGGGAAAAATTATGTGTGTAAGAACGCTGTGAGGCACGAACTTGAAAGTGGGGACGAAGTAAGTTCGCGTGTTTGCTCGGCGATAGCCACGGAAGAAAAGGATTATTGACGGGAAGCATGTGACCATGCCGGTGTAAGGGGAAGAGAGAGAGTAGTAGAGGGAGAAACAAAGGGAGGAAGTAGAAGAATAGGTGAGCAACGAAAGGAAAAGAGGAAGAGAGGAAGTACGAGGGGGGAAAAAGAGATACGTAGTAGTAACAGAGGAAGAACGAGAGGGGTAAAGAGAGATACGTAGTAGTAAACAGAGGAAGAACGAGAGGGGGAAAATGACAGAGGAAGAAAAAGAGAAAGAGAAAGAGATAGGGTAGCGTCGGAAAATATAAAGTTGCGATAACTACTTACAAATGGTGACGCTGCGTTCGGTCATGTAAAAACAAATAGTAAATGAGTATATGCATATATACGTACAGGTATGTGCATACCGACATCCACCTGTATGTATAGGTGCATATCTGGGTACAGGACATTGCAAACAAAACGTAGACAAGAAAACATATATATATATATATATATACACACACACGCACAAACACACAAATACACACAGACAGATGCACGCAAATATATACATGTATAGATGAGTACAGATATACATATATGAACATGCGGACACATGCCAGCGAACAATGAAGAAAAGAAAGGGAAAGAACGAAAGAACGAGAGAGAGAGAGAGAGAAAGAGGGTAGAGAGTGAGAGAGATAGAGAGAAAATTACATACATAAATAGATATGCGGGCGTGAATGTTGACATAACACACGGGTGCAGAATACACCTGCATATGAGTATGCAGGTGTGGATAATGTCACACGCACACATTCATGCGCGCTCAAACAGACGTGCACACACGTACACACACATGCACACATACCAATATATGCAAGCATTCCGGCATAGACAGTCGCATTGTGCATACACGTATACATAAACACAGGAACATATGTACACACCTGTGCATACTTATAGGTATGTATATACAGACATATCTTGCACACGCATACACATATTCATACACACGTACACATACACACATACATACACGTAAATACACACAGACATGTGCTCACGTACATACAAACTTGAACACACTCACACATACACTGTGGAGTGTTAATTTTTGATTGGTTGTAAGAAATTGTATTAGTTCTGACGTCAGAGGTGACGTTTGAGCCATGTGTTTTTGTGTATGCTTATTGGTTTGTCTGTATATGAATCTGCGTGTGTGGTAATACGTATGTGTGTACACCAAGTGTTTGTGCGCGTGTGTTTTAAATGTGCATATGTTAGCGTCGGTGTATGCACATATTGTGCCACGTGTGTGTACCTATCTATCTATCTATCTATCTATCTATCTATATTTCTCCACCCCCCCCCACACGCACTCTCTCTCTCTCTCTCTCTCACACACACACTCATAAACCATGTATATGTGAGTGTTCAAATAAGCATTAAGACAAGTGTGTATGTATGCATATGTGTGCGCATATACGTACGAACGTGTGTATGCATGCATGCATGCATGTATGTATGTATGTATGTATGTATGCATGCATGTATGTACGTATGCATGTATGTATGTATGTACGTATGTATGTATGTATGTATGTATGTATGTATGCCTTTATGTATATATGTACGAATGTATGTGTGTGTATATATATAAATACACACATACATACATGTGTATGTATATATATTTGTGTTTTGTGCGTGCGCGCGCGTGTGCATGTGTGTGTATGTGTTTGTGTGTGTGTTTGTGCCTGTGTGTGCGCGTGCGTGTGTGCAAGAGGCATAATTCCGTTTGTGCCATGGGAATGACAATTCCATTGCCATCAAACTTTCTCCTCCACTTTCGCTTGAGTTAAATGATTTCCTTACAGTCAAAGAGAAATATATCACGTTTCCTCGTAAGGTTTCGATTCCCTGTCGTAGCAGTTAATAGTATGTCTTCAACAAAAATCTTGTGAAAATTTACACCGGAAGATGTACACCCGTTTCTTAGGCAGCAGGAGACGATTTTTTTCATCGCAATGTTTTGCGACTATTTAGAAGGTCTCTCATTGTAACGTATGTGTATATGTAAAGTGTGTGAGTATTTTCGTGAGTGGTATCTGTTTGTCTCTTTGCCTGTCTGTATGTATGCATGTATGTATGTATGTGTGTATGTATGTATGTATGTATGTATGTATGTATGTATGTATCTATCTATCTATTTATCTATCTATCTATCTATCTATCTATCTATCTATCTATGTGTGTGTGTGTGTGTGTGTGTTTACGTCTAGATGCATCCACATAGCCACACGGTCGGATGCGTTTCTGCTTGAAAACATATATATGTGTGGAGTGTGCTATGTTGCAGTTGTTGATTTTAATATTTGTTGTTGCCGTACTTATTGTTACTGTTTAGCCACAGGTCAGCTTTGGTTGAGTAGGTCCATAATCAAACACATTCCAACCTTAACCGCCCTCCCCTTTACTCCTGATATTACATATCCAAGACAACATTACCCAGTATATTTTTTTCTAGTTCGAAAATCATAATGTGATTTGATGAAACTTAGCTGCTATTTTCTAGAATTCTAAGTGATATATATATATATATATATATGTATATATATATATATATATATATATATATATATATATATATATATATATATATATATATGCACACACACATGCGTATATATTATATACATATATATATATATATATATATATATATATATACCTACGATTAAATTGTCCAGTCTCCTTTGAGAGGGATTTAGATGCCTGTCTTTGTATTGTCCCCCCTCCTTCGCCCTTATTATCATCATCATCATCATCATCATCATCATCATTATTGAGAAGGCGGCGAACTGGCAGAATCGTTAGCACGCTGGACGAGATACTTAGCAATATTTCGCCCATCACTACGTTCTGAGTTCAAATTCCGTCGAGCTCGACTTTGCATTTCATCCTTTCGGGGTGGATAAATTAAATACCAGGGAAACATTGGGGTCGATATAATCGACTATACCCGTCCCCCAATTTTCAAACCTTGTACCTATAGTAGGAAGGATTATTATTATTATTATTATTATTATTATTATTATTATTATTATCATCATCATCATTATTATTATTATTATTCCGCCGAAGTCGACTTTCGGGGTCGATAAAATAAGTACCAGTTGATCACTGGGGTTGATATAATCAACTTACCCACTCGCCCGAAATTACTGGCCTTGTGCCAAAATTTGAAACCATCACGACGGGTAAAATGCTTGGTAGCATTTCGTCCGTCTTTACGTTCTGAGTTCAAATTCTGCCGAGGTCGACTTTGTCTTTCATTCTTTCGGGGGTCGATAAAAATAAGGACCAGTTGAGCACTGGGGTCATTCTAATCGACCTATCTGGCAGAATCGTTAGCACGCCGGGCGAAATGCTTAGCGGTATTTTGTCTGCCACTACGTTCTGAGTTCAAATTCCTTTCGGGGGTTGATGAATTAAGTACCAATGAAACACTAGAGTCGACGTAATCGACTAGTCACCCTTCCCACAAT
>NC_142934.1:32431493-32466493 GCF_046866305.1 Octopus bimaculoides
AGGGCCAGCCTTGTCACACTGTGTCACGCTGAATCTCCCCGAGAACTACGTTAAGGGTACACGTGTCTGTGGAGTGCTCAGCCACTTGCACGTTAATTTCACAAGCAGGCTGTTCCGTTGATCGGATCAACTGGAACCCTCGACGTCGTAAGCGACGGAGTGCCAACAATATATACCAGATGTTGAAAGAGATAGAGAGAGAGAGAGAGACAGCGGAAAGAGAGAAGAGACAGAGAAAGGAGAAAGCCATAGTGATAATTAGATAGATAGATAGATAGATAGATAGAGAGAGAGAGAGAGAGATGGTGTGTAAGGCATTTAAGAGAGAGGTGTGCACCTTGAGCCACTTAAGTGTTCTTCTAAGTTGTCTTCTAACGTGCATGGTTGATCTTTTAGTGACGTTCAACAGAATTTCACTAAAACGAAAAAAAAACAAACAAAAACTCTAAAGTAATATGTTACATGCAGTCTTGGAGAAGTAGTTTATTCTGCAACATGTAGCATAATCATAATCCAACACATGTGGCTGAAACTTAACACCCTTGGTGACAATAGCAATGACAATAGCAATGACAACTAGCATAGCAACGATAGCAGCAACAAGGATGACATAACAAATAACAACTGCTGCAACGACAGCAGCAGCAGCAGCAACTACTACTACTACTACTACTACTACTACTACTACTACTACTGCAATTCCTACTGCTGCTACTACTACTGTAGTCACCGCTGCCGCTGCTTCTACTACTACTATTACTATCCCCACTACCACCACCACCACCACCACAACGACAACAACAACACCTACTACTACTACTACTACTACTACTACTACTACTACTACTACTACTATAGCTATATGAACAACATAGTAATAGTAGTGACAACATTAACTGCAATAGCATCAGTGGTAGCAATTATACTAGCAACGAGAGCAGCTGGAATAACAATAGCAAAAACAACAGCATGACAATAACAACTTTTGCTAATTGCAACAACAAATGTAACAAGGACAACGCGATAATAGCAACAATAGCGAAGACAACAGCAAGACAAGATCCTGGAAGCTGCCAAAAGCTGCTGTAACCGTCACGATAACAACCTTTACAACAGAACCAGCGACAAAATATACAGCTACGAACGGAAACGCCTCTATATGGTCTCACCGGCAACCAAATCTTTCTCAAATCACATACTATAGTGTTAAAAATTGAAGGCCACATTCACCAGTGTTTTCCTAGATATTCATAAGCGCGTGGTAGTCATGGATGGAATGATGATTGCCAATAGTTTGCTCACTCAGGTTTGACATGACGGTTAACAACGTCAACAGTGACTGCTACTAACCAGGCCCTTTGATGGTCACATGATTATAAAGTGTTAGCATCCCACCAAATCTCCCTTAAATCACCCTACTGTCGTAAACCAGACACATTGTACATTATAGTCCAAAATATTCTCCCTCAAATGATGAGGTAGTCACAGTTTGGAATGTCTGTTATCATAGGTCTGTTCAAGCTAGCTTGACCTGTGCCCAATAAAAATAATTGCTATCAACAACAACGGCGACACCTGCACCCGTTATCGCAACAATAGCAACAGTAATCGTTGCGATCGCTTCAATAGCAACAGCAGCAAACAAGACAAGACACGCAACATCGTTTGACGAGAATGACAATAATTACAGCAACAGCAGTAACAACTACAAGCAGCTTAACTGGCAACAATAACAGATAACAACTGTTGCTATAGCAACAATAACAAGAACAACTTTAGTGGCAAAGATGACGAGAGCAACAATTCACAGAAAGGACAGCAGGTATTAAAGGGGAAAAATGCCAAGCTTAATATAATAATGCACTTTATATATATATATATATATATATATATATATATATATATATATATATATATATATATATATTTATTTATATTTATATACTTCCGGCCACTTACTTCAAAAGTGTAACTGCACGTGATTGTTGGCGATTGTTTTCCTCCTTCGTTTTAGACTTTTCTGTTTCTTCCTGATTCCGAATAAGAGCTATGCTCGAAACGTAAAACCTTTACTCTTTTCCTTCTCTGAGTGTCTTATTCATACATTGCTTGTGCCACATCCAAACATTTGCTTTTTTCTTTTTCTCTGAGTTTTTTTGAATCGACTGTAAATATATAAACAATTGCAGCGTGGAAGGTGTTTATAAGCCATTTAAAAATGCACAAAAGCAGTTAGCTTCACTTCAACATTTAAATTAAATTTGAAGTGAATCTAACGGTTTTTGCGTGTTTTTAAATGTTTTATAAATACCTTCCACGTTGCAACTGTTTTCCTTTCAGCAAACGATCCCAGATCAGGTCACTTGTTATGCAAGTACATCTCCATTTCGAGGTCTGGTATAACTCTCAATTCCAAAATTTGGTGCCAGCCCCTCCAGTATCTTCCACACATATATCACTGCATACCTTTCCGGTCTTCGCTCCATGGGGTAGAATCGTAGCTCTTTCAGTCTTTCTCAGTAGCTCAGTTGTTCCATCGATGCAATCTTCCTTTTGTAGTATCGCTGAACTGCCTCAAGTTCTGCTATTAATCCTACAGTGTAAGGTGACCACATTTGAGAGCAGTAGTCCAGACGGCTGAGGATAAATGTCCTCCATAGGACCAGCATAGTTTCCTGGTACCTTGTTCTGAAGGTTCTGAGAATCCATCCGGCCATTCGCTTGCACACTGCTACCATCTTGGTGACATGTATGTGAAACGAGGCATCATTGCTCATATCAATTCCCAAAAACATCCACCGCATGTGATTCTAGTATTGCAGCTTCTTTTGATCCAAAGTATCGTTGTCGTGACTTCTGAGCACCAATTAGCTGGTAGCAGAGGACTTGGAATTTGCCTGCATTAAATTGCATGTTGTCCTCAGCCCATTTATATATGGCATCTAAGTCTTTCTATAGAAGATTGGCATCAGAAAGTTTCTTGGCTACTTGCACTACTTTTGTATCATCGGCATAGCTGGTAAGTGTGGCTATCGGTGCAACTGATGGCATGTCTAAAAGAGCCACCATGAACAGCAGTGGTCCCAATACAGCATCCTGAGGCACTCCACTTTCTATTAATGTCTCTGTGGAGAAGGCACCGTTAGCCTACGTTCTTCCACAGAAAGGAACATAGAAAGAAACAAGGAGAGAAAAGAAAACGCGATCTATCGTGGCGAATTCGCCATGATAGATCGCTAGCCACTACACATTCTTTTTTCTCTCTCCTTGTTTCTCTCCGTGTTTCTATGTTCCTTTCTGTGGAAGAGCGTAGGCTCGAAACGTTAAAGACTTTTTCACTTCCTGAGCGTTATACTAATACATCTGTTTGTTTTCTACACCACCTGTCTTCATCTTTTGTCTTTTTGTGAATTCTCCCCATATATTACACGCTCACGTGGTCGCACTAGTTGATCCTGTCTCCTCTCATCACCCACGAACTTCTCTACTGGACTTTCTACCTTTCTACACTTCTACGGATTCTCTACCGGACTTTCTACATTTCAGCTGCACCTCTCTTGCCTATGAATTACTCTGGACTCTTCTGTATATATATATATATATATATATATATATATATATATATATATATATATATATATACACATGTGTATGTGTGTGTGTGTGTATTTACACACACACACACACACACACACACACACACACACACACACGCACACACCCACCCACACACACACACACATACACACACACACATACACACACACACACACACACACACACATAAGAACAAAGAGATGACACTAGAAAAAACAAAGGTTATGTAACGAACTTCATTAGCTTACAGCTGTTTCTGCTATAACATGCGCGGTGGACTCTTAGCTGAATACGCGGATAACATCCTATAGCTTCAACGGACCCTTGAGTATGAGGTGCACTTTATTTGGAAAAATTACATCTTATAGCGGAAACAACTGTAAGCTAATGAAGTTCATTGTATAACCTTTATTTTTTCCGGTGTCATCCCTTTTTGAGGATGTTTTATGTCTCCTTTTTTTTCAGGAACAGTCAACGGCGTTGGAGAACATAGATATTAAATTTGTAGTTGAGAAAAAAGTTAGCTGAAACGAAGGACTGAAAAACCATCGGAATATTGGTAATCGTGGTGATTAGCGTCGGGTATCAAAATGCCGACTTCAGGACTACTGCTCCATGCCCTGTGAACATTGTAAAGGCTATAAGACGTGTTATGGACTTGTCGCACGTATCGTGAAACCAAGTTCCCCAAAACTGTGATGGTCTCCAGCGAGGGTGACATTTTGCCGTCCTACATAATCGAATAGGGTCTTAGGCTCAATTCAGACGGTTATGTAAAACTGCTGGAGAATGGTCAAACCCTGGCTGGGGAGATTGTTGCTAGAAAGCCATATGTTTGGCAGCAGGATTTAGTTCCTTGCATACCTCTGGAAAGAGTCAGAAGTGGTTGTCAGAGAATTTTTACGACTTCACCAGCCCCAGTTATGGATCTAGGACAATTCACCGTAGGACAATTGCCCTCGCCATAAGACAATTCACCGTACGAATATTTCGCCGCAAGGACATTTTGTAGTAAAGTATAAGAATAGAAGGATAAAAAAAATGAAAATAAAAATAATGAAGGTCATACACTTTATTTAAAAAGTTAAGCTAAAAAACTAAAAAGTTCAAAATCATGTAAGTTCATTGTAATTGCACACAAATAATGTTGCTTTTGATTTTGATCGTAACCGCTGACAATGCTTAGTATGCACTAATAAACATCTTTGTACTTAATTTTGATTGCAGTTCTCCTCTTGCTGCATTTTTTACCTCCTTTTTAGAAAGAGATTCTTCATTTCTCAAGCCATTGATGAGTTTCCATAAATTTGGATAAGTATTTGTTACAGATGCTTGCAGCGCATTATGGAAACCTACTCCATTGTTGGTGTCAGCCAGCTGATTTAGGATTGTTTCATACATATTCCAAAGACAGATAGGAAAATTACGAGGAACTCTACGTCTACGAGATCCCCTGCCTCTCACCCCACCAACGTAATGCGTTTCAAAATGTGCCACAAGTTCTTGTGGCAAGTCATCATCATTCACAAGCTCTATAAATGCATCAATGTTGTCTGGAGGCAGGATAAATGCAAGTACCATAAGGTACTTTACTTTTGTGTTAAAATCACAATCAGTTTCATATCGCACCTTAAGCCCAATTTGTCACCTTTTTGTAATTTTTTTTACATTTTCAGATAGAAAATTGTCAGAAAAACTTAGAAAACTAGCTTTTTTAAAATTAGTCATTAGATTTTTCGGAGCTTGTTCAAAACGGGGGCACCAGTATTTTCTTAACGAAACACTTTGAAACTTGGGACACTGGTAGAATGTGTCATATAAAACATCTTTTTCTCTTAGTCTTCTTAACAAAAAAACGTACATCGCAAGTTATTTCATGTTAAAGTTGTCGTATTTCTGTAATTTCAACCAATGACTGACGTCCATTCAGCCGTAAAAATTAAGTGCTGACTACGTAAACAAACGATTCTCAAACGATTCTGGCGGTGATAAAATTATTATTTCCTTGTCAAAAAATGGCTGAAGCATATTGGCAGTAGCTAATAAACCTTTCTATTATAGGCACAAGGCCTGGTTTTTGAGGGAAGGAGCAAGTCAATTAGGGTTAGGGTTAGGGAAAACGAACACACGTGTGTTGCCTCTCTGTAAAATGTCAGAAGTAATTGAGATTAAATACGCTTTACACCGCTTAAATTGCCAAAGGAGTAAGTATAAACAGCTGAATACTTGTCAGTGATTGGTTGAAATTATCGAAATAAGAAATTTTTTACATGAAATAAATTCGAATACAAACATTTTTTTCTGTTCTATAACACAAAATAGATAAGTATACGAAGTTTGAAAGTCTTTCGGTACCAAAAACACTACATAAAACATAAATGAAAACTGGTGCCCCCGTTTTGAACAAGATCCGATTTTTCAGGTATTAGGGACTCGAGCAAATCTTTAACCTTTTGAAAAAACCTATTGTATGTGTCAAGAGTCATATTCGGAAGGAAACCGTAAATTCGTGGGATGCATGCATGTCCTTTGTTGACATGTAGAGTATATAACTGATAATAAATTTCAGGACAAACATTAAATTTTCAATCGCATGCCCAATTCTTAAGTATTTCTAGATCGTGCAACCCTGTAGTCGTACATTATTTAATTAACGACGCAATTTCAAGTTTCTAAGCTTTATGGCAAAATGTCCTTGCAGCGAAATATCCGTACGGCGAAATGTCTTACGGCGAATAGTCCTACGGCCAATTGTCCTACGGTCAATTGTCCTACGGTCAATTGTCCTACGGTCAATTGTCCTACGGTCAATTGTCCTACGGTCAATTGTCCTACGGCCAATTGTCCTACGGCGAATTTGTTTACGGCAAATTGTCCGGTCATCCCAGTTTATGGCCTCCTAATTTCACCGACTATAACCCCGTGGATTACTGTGTGGGGTGCGGTTGAGATAGACACCAACCACTCAGCCCGGAACACCAAGGCCGAGCTGGTGGCCGAGATCAAAGAGGTGTTCGAAGATCTTTCCAAGTACACAGTGAGGTATGCATGCATCAGGTTCCGGAGGCGTCCTGAGGCTGTGGTGGAAACAGACGTAATCTAAGTGATATATTTTGATTTTTTAAAAATACCTTTGGGATATTGTGAGTACTTTTCCTTTTATGCAGGCTGCCAAATTTAGCCCAAACCCCTGTAAACACACACACACACACACACACACACACACATACACACACACACACACACACACACACACACACACACACACACACGCATGCTATATGTCTTCAAACTGAAGAAATCTTAATGTGGCTGTTTAAAGCCTATGGAGTGTTTAAGTGAGTAAACAACCGCACTCTACAATTTAGCTCTCTTTAATATCAACAGTCATGCTAAAGGTGAACAGTTATGCCCGAGGCCCCTAAATTCTGTAAAGATCAATTGTTGATCAATAAAGCCATAACTGAAGAGAGCCGCAGAAAGAAGAAAGGCCTCAGTATGGCCTGGGTGGACTACCAAAAGGCTTTCGACAGTGTTCCCCACACGTGGATTCTCGATACACTAGCTATAAACAAGGTGGCACCAATTATTATAAAATACATAAGGCACTCCATGAAGAAATGGCAGACAGTGCTACAGCTCCAAACAAAAGAGGGACTTGTGAAAACGAAAGCCATCCCCATTAGAAGAGGAATATTCCAGGGAGACACGCTCTCTCCACTCCTGTTCTGCCTGGCACTCACACCTTTAACTGAATTGCTGAATAGAACTGGATGCGGATACAATTGTTACGGAAAAACAGTCAGCCACCTTTTATATATGGATGACCTAAAATTATACGCAAGAAATGACAAAGAGCTGGAAACACTACTACAGACAGTACATGGCTTTACCAAGGAACTAGATATGAAATTCGGATTAGAAAAATGTGCCAAAGCAACCATGAAAAGAGGAAAATTAGTTAAAAGTAGCAACATCACACGAGATAAAGCCAATGAAATAAGAGAACTAGACGAAAGCCAGCCATACAAATATTTAGGAGTCAATGAACTAGATAGGATACAACACACACAAATGAAAGAAAAAATATAGAAAGAGTACTATAGACGAGTTAGATCAATACTAAAAACACAGCTCAATGCTAAAAACAAGATAATAGGTATTAACACTTTAGCTGTCCCAGTTATAAGTTACAGCTACAATATCCTTAACTGGACACTAAACGAACTATCTAAAATAGACAGGAAAACAAGAAAAATAATGACAGGATCTAGGATGCACCACCCAAAATCTGACATAGAAAGGCTATATATATACAACGCACAGAAGGTGGCAGGGGTCTTATACAGCTGGAAAACTATTATAAAATAACCACCATAGGACTGCAAAAATACCTACTCCAGAAGCAAGGAAAACTAATACAAATAGCCACAAAACACGAGCAAAACAAAAAACTGTTTTCAGTATTTAAGGAAGCTGACAAATACAAACAAGAAATCATACTACCTAACAAATACGAAGACGACGAAGAAGAAACAACAAAAGCTATAAAACAAATGAAATCCAAACTCAAACTAGAACAGCAACGGACCATGATAAAACGATGGCAAGAAAAGCCCCTACATGGTAAATACTGGGCTAAACTAAATGCAAAAGAAATAGACAGAGAAAAATCCCAGCAATGGTTGAGAAGCTCAGGACTCAAAGCAGAGACTGAAGGATTTTTAATTGTTGCACAAGACCAAAGTCTCCCCACCAGAAATTACCCAAAACATATAATGAAAAGAAACATAACAAGTAACTGTAGAATATGTGGAGATGGACAAGAAACAATAAATCATATTATCTCTGGCTGCCCAGTCCTGGCTAAGAAGGAATATATTCACAGACACGACAGAGCTGGGACCTATATACACTGGAAGCTATGCCAACACTATGGAATAACAACAGAAAAAAGATGGTATAAACACACGCCAGAAAAGGTCACAGAAAACGAGAAAGCAACCATACTCTGGGATATGCCAATACACACAGATAGAGAAATTAAGGCAAATAGACCAGATATAGTTGTCAAAGATCATGAAGAAAGAAAATGCTTTCTAATTGATGTATCAATACCAGCAGATGACAACGTTTCCCTAAAAGAAATGGAGAAACTTTCAAAATACAAAGACCTGGAAATAGAGGTAACTCGAATGTGGAATCTAAAAATAGAAACAATTCCTATCATAGTAGGTGCCTTAGGTATAATAAAAAAATATTCAGACAAATACATAACAAAAACACCAGGACTTACAAATATATATAACATACAGAAAATTGCACTACTGGGCACTGCACACATCCTACGCAAAACACTTTCAATACAGCTTTTGCATCACAGCAAACCACAGCACATACCCAAGGCACACAGAGCTGTACTCGGTAGTGAACTGACAGTAGACGAACTAAACAGCTTAGACAGAAAGACAAGGAAGTTGCGAACTAGACATGGGACACTCCACCCAAAATGTGACACAGACAGATTGTTTGTACCAAGAAAAAGAGGGAGAAAAATGACTTATTGGAAGCGAACACAGCATTAGAGCAGAAGAAAGCAACATAGCATGGTATGTAAAAGATTCCACAGAACCGTTATTATTAGAATTAAGATGGTCAGGCTTGTGTAAGATGAACGATTGCAAAGATAAAGCACTGTACAAACAATTGAAAACAAATGAAACTGAAAATAGGTGGGTAAAGAAAAGAATGCATGGACAATTTCATAGGGATGTTGAAGATAAGACAGACAGAGAAAAAAGATGACTAAAAGTGATTTAAAACCGGAAACGGAGGCTCTAATCTGTGCTGCCCAAGAGCAAGCACTAAGAACAAACTACATAAAATATAGAAGAGATAAGTGCAGAATATGTGGACAAAATGGTGAAACCGTATGACATATTACCAACCAATGTACACGACTAGCCCAGAAGGAATATAAGAGACGTCACGACAATATAGCCAGGCTTGTCCATTGGACATTTGGCAACAAGTATGCACTTGATAGAGTAAAAAATTGGTACTACCACAAACCCAAAGGCATCATCGAAAATGATAATGCAAAAATCCTATGGGATTTTATGATTGAGTGCGACCATGAGATAGAAAAATAGGAAGCCAGACAAAGTGTTAATTGAGAAAGAAAACAAACTATGCTGGATCATATATATATATATAGCATGCCGATCTGACAACAAGGTATGGGATAAGGAAGAAAGAAAATTCGAGAGATATGACTGGTTGGCTTGAGAGGTTAAGCAGTTGTGGTCGATGAAAGAGGTGGTAGTAGTACCAATAATTGTTGGAGCTCTGGGAACAGTGAGTAAAAATCTTGAGAAGTACACGGAACAAATAGGGGCAGTAATAAGGGTGGAGCACTTACAGAAAACAGCACTGCTTGGAACTGCTCGAATACTCCGGATGGTGCTCGAAAAATAAGAGGTGTTACCTTTGTTCACTGGTAGTGAACAGCTGACACCGTAGTACATCTCCAGCGTTAGAAGATGTGCAAAGTCAATGATATTAATAATAGTAATAATAATAATGATAATAATAATAATAATAATAATAATAATAATGATGATGATGATGATGATGATGATGATGATGATGATGATGATAGTGATGATGATAATAATAATAATAATAATGATAATAATAATAATAATAATAATAATAATAATAATAATAATAATAATAATAATAAAAAAAAAAATAAAAAATTAATAATAATAATAAGCTGGCAGAAAACTTTAACAACGTACTAGCAGAGCCAGAGACAATGCCTGAATGGCTCACGAAAGGGAAAACCATCTTAATTCCCAAATCCACGGAAACGGAGAAACCACAAAACTACAAACCTATAACCTGTCTCCCTACGATCTACAAAGCCTTTAGTGCAATAATATCGCAGAGATTGAGTAAGCACCTGGAAAATAACAACCTGTTTTCAGAAGAGCAGAAGGGATGCTGCAAGGGCTCATACGGCTGTAAAGATCAATTATTGATAAATAAAGCCATAACTGAAGACAGCCGTAGAAAGAAGAAAGGCCTCAGTATGGCCTGGGTGAACTACCAAAAGGCTTTCGACAGTGTTCCCCACACGTGGATTCTCGATACACTAGCTATAAACAAGGTGGCACCAATTATTATAAAATACATAAGGCACTCCATGAAGAAATGGCAGACAGTGCTACAGCTCCAAACAAAAGAGGGACTTGTGAAAACGAAAGCCATCCCCATTAGAAGAGGAATATTCCAGGGAGACACGCTCTCTCCACTCCTGTTCTGCCTGGCACTCACACCTTTAACTGAATTGCTAAATAGAACTGGATGCGGATACAATTGTTACGGAAAAACAGTCAGCCACCTTTTATATATGGATGACCTAAAATTATACGCAAGAAATGACAAAGAGCTGGAAACACTACTACAGACAGTACATGGCTTTACCAAGGAAATAGATATGAAATTCGGATTAGAAAAGTGTGCCAAAGCAACCCTGAATAGAGGAAAATTAGTTAAAAGTAGCAACATCACACGAGATAAAGCCAATGAAATAAGAGAACTAGACGAAAGCCAGCCATATAAATATTTAGGAGTCAATGAACTAGATAGGATACAACACACACAAATGAAAGAAAAAATAAAGAAAGAGTACTATAGACGAGTTAGATCAATACTAAAAACACAGCTCAATGCTAAAAACAATATAATAGGTATTAACACTTTAGCTGTCCCAGTTATAAGTTACAGCTACAATATCCTTAACTGGACACTAAACGAACTATCTAAAATAGCCAGGAAAACAGGAAAAATAATGACAGGATCTAGGATGCACCACCCAAAATCTGACATAGAAAGGCTATATATACAACGCACAGAAGGTGGCAAGGGTCTTATACAGCTGGAAAACTATTATAAAATAACCACCATAGGACTGCAAAAATACCTACTCCAGAAGCAAGGAAAACATTAGTTTTCCTTGCTTCTGGAGTAGGCCACAAAACACGAGCAAAACAAAAAACTGTTTTCAGTATTTAAGGAAGCTGACAAATACAAACAAGAAATCATACTACCTAACAAATACGAAGACGACGAAGAAGAAACAACAAAAGCTATAAAACAAATGAAATCCAAACTCAAACTAGAACAGCAACGGACCATGATAAAACGATGGCAAGAAAAGCCCCTACATGGTAAATACTGGGCTAAACTAAATGCAAAAGAAATAGACAGAGAAAAATCCCAGCAATGGTTGAGAAGCTCAGGACTCAAAGCAGAGACTGAAGGATTTTTAATTGTTGCACAAGACCAAAGTCTCCCCACCAGAAATTACCAAAAACATATAATGAAAAGAAACATAACAAGTAACTGTAGAATATGTGGAGATGGACAAGAAACAATAAATCATATTATCTCTGGCTGCCCAGTCCTGGCTAAGAAGGAATATATTCACAGACACGACAGAGCTGGGACCTATATACACTGGAAGCTATGCCAACACTATGGAATAACAACAGAAAAAAGATGGTATAAACACACGCCAGAAAAGGTCACAGAAAACGAGAAAGCAACCATACTCTGGGATATGCCAATACACACAGATAGAGAAATTAAGGCAAATAGACCAGATATAGTTGTCAAAGATCATGAAGAAAGAAAATGCTTTCTAATTGATGTATCAATACCAGCAGATGACAACGTTTCCCTAAAAGAAATGGAGAAACTTTCAAAATACAAAGACCTGGAAATAGAGGTAACTCGAATGTGGAATCTAAAAATAGAAACAATTCCTATCATAGTAGGTGCCTTAGGTATAATAAAAAAATATTCAGACAAATACATAACAAAAACACCAGGACTTACAAATATATATAACATACAGAAAATTGCACTACTGGGCACTGCACACATCCTACGCAAAACACTTTCAATACAGCTTTTGCATCACAGCAAACCACAGCACATACCCAAGGCACACAGAGCTGTACTCGGTAGTGAACTGACAGTAGACGAACTAAACAGCTTAGACAGAAAGACAAGGAAGTTGCGAACTAGACATGGGACACTCCACCCAAAATGTGACACAGACAGATTGTTTGTACCAAGAAAAAGAGGGAGAAAAATGACTTATTGGAAGCGAACACAGCATTAGAGCAGAAGAAAGCAACATAGCATGGTATGTAAAAGATTCCACAGAACCGTTATTATTAGAATTAAGATGGTCAGGCTTGTGTAAGATGAACGATTGCAAAGATAAAGCACTGTACAAACAATTGAAAACAAATGAAACTGAAAATAGGTGGGTAAAGAAAAGAATGCATGGACAATTTCATAGGGATGTTGAAGATAAGACAGACAGAGAAAAAAGATGACTAAAAGTGATTTAAAACCGGAAACGGAGGCTCTAATCTGTGCTGCCCAAGAGCAAGCGCTAAGAACAAACTACATAAAATATAGAAGAGATAAGTGCAGAATATGTGGACAAAATGGTGAAACCGTATGACATATTACCAACCAATGTACACGACTAGCCCAGAAGGAATATAAGAGACGTCACGACAATATAGCCAGGCTTGTCCATTGGACATTTGGCAACAAGTATGCACTTGATAGAGTAAAAAATTGGTACTACCACAAACCCAAAGGCATCATCGAAAATGATAATGCAAAAATCCTATGGGATTTTATGATTGAGTGCGACCATGAGATAGAAAAATAGGAAGCCAGACAAAGTGTTAATTGAGAAAGAAAACAAACTATGCTGGATCATATATATATATATAGCATGCCGATCTGACAACAAGGTATGGGATAAGGAAGAAAGAAAATTCGAGAGATATGACTGGTTGGCTTGAGAGGTTAAGCAGTTGTGGTCGATGAAAGAGGTGGTAGTAGTACCAATAATTGTTGGAGCTCTGGGAACAGTGAGTAAAAATCTTGAGAAGTACACGGAACAAATAGGGGCAGTAATAAGGGTGGAGCACTTACAGAAAACAGCACTGCTTGGAACTGCTCGAATACTCCGGATGGTGCTCGAAAAATAAGAGGTGTTACCTTTGTTCACTGGTAGTGAACAGCTGACACCGTAGTACATCTCCAGCGTTAGAAGATGTGCAAAGTCAATGATATTAATAATAGTAATAATAATAATGATAATAATAATAATAATAATAATAATAATAATGATGATGATGATGATGATGATGATGATGATGATGATGATGATGATAGTGATGATGATAATAATAATAATAATAATGATAATAATAATAATAATAATAATAATAATAATAATAATAATAATAATAATAATAATAATAATAATAATAAAAAAAAAAAATAAAAATTAATAATAATAATAAGCTGGCAGAAAACTTTAACAACGTACTAGCAGAGCCAGAGACAATGCCTGAATGGCTCACGAAAGGGAAAACCATCTTAATTCCCAAATCCACGGAAACGGAGAAACCACAAAACTACAAACCTATAACCTGTCTCCCTACGATCTACAAAGCCTTTAGTGCAATAATATCGCAGAGATTGAGTAAGCACCTGGAAAATAACAACCTGTTTTCAGAAGAGCAGAAGGGATGCTGCAAGGGCTCATACGGCTGTAAAGATCAATTATTGATAAATAAAGCCATAACTGAAGACAGCCGTAGAAAGAAGAAAGGCCTCAGTATGGCCTGGGTGAACTACCAAAAGGCTTTCGACAGTGTTCCCCACACGTGGATTCTCGATACACTAGCTATAAACAAGGTGGCACCAATTATTATAAAATACATAAGGCACTCCATGAAGAAATGGCAGACAGTGCTACAGCTCCAAACAAAAGAGGGACTTGTGAAAACGAAAGCCATCCCCATTAGAAGAGGAATATTCCAGGGAGACACGCTCTCTCCACTCCTGTTCTGCCTGGCACTCACACCTTTAACTGAATTGCTAAATAGAACTGGATGCGGATACAATTGTTACGGAAAAACAGTCAGCCACCTTTTATATATGGATGACCTAAAATTATACGCAAGAAATGACAAAGAGCTGGAAACACTACTACAGACAGTACATGGCTTTACCAAGGAAATAGATATGAAATTCGGATTAGAAAAGTGTGCCAAAGCAACCCTGAATAGAGGAAAATTAGTTAAAAGTAGCAACATCACACGAGATAAAGCCAATGAAATAAGAGAACTAGACGAAAGCCAGCCATATAAATATTTAGGAGTCAATGAACTAGATAGGATACAACACACACAAATGAAAGAAAAAATAAAGAAAGAGTACTATAGACGAGTTAGATCAATACTAAAAACACAGCTCAATGCTAAAAACAATATAATAGGTATTAACACTTTAGCTGTCCCAGTTATAAGTTACAGCTACAATATCCTTAACTGGACACTAAACGAACTATCTAAAATAGCCAGGAAAACAGGAAAAATAATGACAGGATCTAGGATGCACCACCCAAAATCTGACATAGAAAGGCTATATATACAACGCACAGAAGGTGGCAAGGGTCTTATACAGCTGGAAAACTATTATAAAATAACCACCATAGGACTGCAAAAATACCTACTCCAGAAGCAAGGAAAACATTAGTTTTCCTTGCTTCTGGAGTAGGCCACAAAACACGAGCAAAACAAAAAACTGTTTTCAGTATTTAAGGAAGCTGACAAATACAAACAAGAAATCATACTACCTAACAAATACGAAGACGACGAAGAAGAAACAACAAAAGCTATAAAACAAATGAAATCCAAACTCAAACTAGAACAGCAACGGACCATGATAAAACGATGGCAAGAAAAGTCCCTACATGGTAAATACTGGGCTAAACTAAATGCAAAAGAAATAGACAGAGAAAAATCCCAGCAATGGTTGAGAAGCTCAGGACTCAAAGCAGAGACTGAAGGATTTTTAATTGTTGCACAAGACCAAAGTCTCCCCACCAGAAATTACCAAAAACATATAATGAAAAGAAACATAACAAGTAACTGTAGAATATGTGGAGATGGACAAGAAACAATAAATCATATTATCTCTGGCTGCCCAGTCCTGGCTAAGAAGGAATATATTCACAGACACGACAGAGCTGGGACCTATATACACTGGAAGCTATGCCAACACTATGGAATAACAACAGAAAAAAGATGGTATAAACACACGCCAGAAAAGGTCACAGAAAACGAGAAAGCAACCATACTCTGGGATATGCCAATACACACAGATAGAGAAATTAAGGCAAATAGACCAGATATAGTTGTCAAAGATCATGAAGAAAGAAAATGCTTTCTAATTGATGTATCAATACCAGCAGATGACAACGTTTCCCTAAAAGAAATGGAGAAACTTTCAAAATACAAAGACCTGGAAATAGAGGTAACTCGAATGTGGAATCTAAAAATAGAAACAATTCCTATCATAGTAGGTGCCTTAGGTATAATAAAAAAATATTCAGACAAATACATAACAAAAACACCAGGACTTACAAATATATATAACATACAGAAAATTGCACTACTGGGCACTGCACACATCCTACGCAAAACACTTTCAATACAGCTTTTGCATCACAGCAAACCACAGCACATACCCAAGGCACACAGAGCTGTACTCGGTAGTGAACTGACAGTAGACGAACTAAACAGCTTAGACAGAAAGACAAGGAAGTTGCGAACTAGACATGGGACACTCCACCCAAAATGTGACACAGACAGATTGTTTGTACCAAGAAAAAGAGGGAGAAAAATGACTTATTGGAAGCGAACACAGCATTAGAGCAGAAGAAAGCAACATAGCATGGTATGTAAAAGATTCCACAGAACCGTTATTATTAGAATTAAGATGGTCAGGCTTGTGTAAGATGAACGATTGCAAAGATAAAGCACTGTACAAACAATTGAAAACAAATGAAACTGAAAATAGGTGGGTAAAGAAAAGAATGCATGGACAATTTCATAGGGATGTTGAAGATAAGACAGACAGAGAAAAAAGATGACTAAAAGTGATTTAAAACCGGAAACGGAGGCTCTAATCTGTGCTGCCCAAGAGCAAGCGCTAAGAACAAACTACATAAAATATAGAAGAGATAAGTGCAGAATATGTGGACAAAATGGTGAAACCGTATGACATATTACCAACCAATGTACACGACTAGCCCAGAAGGAATATAAGAGACGTCACGACAATATAGCCAGGCTTGTCCATTGGACATTTGGCAACAAGTATGCACTTGATAGAGTAAAAAATTGGTACTACCACAAACCCAAAGGCATCATCGAAAATGATAATGCAAAAATCCTATGGGATTTTATGATTGAGTGCGACCATGAGATAGAAAAATAGGAAGCCAGACAAAGTGTTAATTGAGAAAGAAAACAAACTATGCTGGATCATATATATATATATAGCATGCCGATCTGACAACAAGGTATGGGATAAGGAAGAAAGAAAATTCGAGAGATATGACTGGTTGGCTTGAGAGGTTAAGCAGTTGTGGTCGATGAAAGAGGTGGTAGTAGTACCAATAATTGTTGGAGCTCTGGGAACAGTGAGTAAAAATCTTGAGAAGTACACGGAACAAATAGGGGCAGTAATAAGGGTGGAGCACTTACAGAAAACAGCACTGCTTGGAACTGCTCGAATACTCCGGATGGTGCTCGAAAAATAAGAGGTGTTACCTTTGTTCACTGGTAGTGAACAGCTGACACCGTAGTACATCTCCAGCGTTAGAAGATGTGCAAAGTCAATGATATTAATAATAGTAATAATAATAATGATAATAATAATAATAATAATAATAATAATAATGATGATGATGATGATGATGATGATGATGATGATGATGATGATGATAGTGATGATGATAATAATAATAATAATAATGATAATAATAATAATAATAATAATAATAATAATAATAATAATAATAATAATAATAATAATAATAAAAAAAAAAATAAAAAATTAATAATAATAATAAGCTGGCAGAAAACTTTAACAACGTACTAGCAGAGCCAGAGACAATGCCTGAATGGCTCACGAAAGGGAAAACCATCTTAATTCCCAAATCCACGGAAACGGAGAAACCACAAAACTACAAACCTATAACCTGTCTCCCTACGATCTACAAAGCCTTTAGTGCAATAATATCGCAGAGATTGAGTAAGCACCTGGAAAATAACAACCTGTTTTCAGAAGAGCAGAAGGGATGCTGCAAGGGCTCATACGGCTGTAAAGATCAATTATTGATAAATAAAGCAATAACTGAAGACAGCCGTAGAAAGAAGAAAGGCCTCAGTATGGCCTGGGTGAACTACCAAAAGGCTTTCGACAGTGTTCCCCACACGTGGATTCTCGATACACTAGCTATAAACAAGGTGGCACCAATTATTATAAAATACATAAGGCACTCCATGAAGAAATGGCAGACAGTGCTACAGCTCCAAACAAAAGAGGGACTTGTGAAAACGAAAGCCATCCCCATTAGAAGAGGAATATTCCAGGGAGACACGCTCTCTCCACTCCTGTTCTGCCTGGCACTCACACCTTTAACTGAATTGCTAAATAGAACTGGATGCGGATACAATTGTTACGGAAAAACAGTCAGCCACCTTTTATATATGGATGACCTAAAATTATACGCAAGAAATGACAAAGAGCTGGAAACACTACTACAGACAGTACATGGCTTTACCAAGGAAATAGATATGAAATTCGGATTAGAAAAGTGTGCCAAAGCAACCCTGAATAGAGGAAAATTAGTTAAAAATAGCAACATCACACGAGATAAAGCCAATGAAATAAGAGAACTAGACGAAAGCCAGCCATATAAATATTTAGGAGTCAATGAACTAGATAGGATACAACACACACAAATGAAAGAAAAAATAAAGAAAGAGTACTATAGACGAGTTAGATCAATACTAAAAACACAGCTCAATGCTAAAAACAATATAATAGGTATTAACACTTTAGCTGTCCCAGTTATAAGTTACAGCTACAATATCCTTAACTGGACACTAAACGAACTATCTAAAATAGCCAGGAAAACAGGAAAAATAATGACAGGATCTAGGATGCACCACCCAAAATCTGACATAGAAAGGCTATATATACAACGCACAGAAGGTGGCAAGGGTCTTATACAGCTGGAAAACTATTATAAAATAACCACCATAGGACTGCAAAAATACCTACTCCAGAAGCAAGGAAAACATTAGTTTTCCTTGCTTCTGGAGTAGGCCACAAAACACGAGCAAAACAAAAAACTGTTTTCAGTATTTAAGGAAGCTGACAAATACAAACAAGAAATCATACTACCTAACAAATACGAAGACGACGAAGAAGAAACAACAAAAGCTATAAAACAAATGAAATCCAAACTCAAACTAGAACAGCAACGGACCATGATAAAACGATGGCAAGAAAAGCCCCTACATGGTAAATACTGGGCTAAACTAAATGCAAAAGAAATAGACAGAGAAAAATCCCAGCAATGGTTGAGAAGCTCAGGACTCAAAGCAGAGACTGAAGGATTTTTAATTGTTGCACAAGACCAAAGTCTCCCCACCAGAAATTACCCAAAACATATAATGAAAAGAAACATAACAAGTAACTGTAGAATATGTGGAGATGGACAAGAAACAATAAATCATATTATCTCTGGCTGCCCAGTCCTGGCTAAGAAGGAATATATTCACAGACACGACAGAGCTGGGACCTATATACACTGGAAGCTATGCCAACACTATGGAATAACAACAGAAAAAAGATGGTATAAACACACGCCAGAAAAGGTCACAGAAAACGAGAAAGCAACCATACTCTGGGATATGCCAATACACACAGATAGAGAAATTAAGGCAAATAGACCAGATATAGTTGTCAAAGATCATGAAGAAAGAAAATGCTTTCTAATTGATGTATCAATACCAGCAGATGACAACGTTTCCCTAAAAGAAATGGAGAAACTTTCAAAATACAAAGACCTGGAAATAGAGGTAACTCGAATGTGGAATCTAAAAATAGAAACAATTCCTATCATAGTAGGTGCCTTAGGTATAATAAAAAAATATTCAGACAAATACATAACAAAAACACCAGGACTTACAAATATATATAACATACAGAAAATTGCACTACTGGGCACTGCACACATCCTACGCAAAACACTTTCAATACAGCTTTTGCATCACAGCAAACCACAGCACATACCCAAGGCACACAGAGCTGTACTCGGTAGTGAACTGACAGTAGACGAACTAAACAGCTTAGACAGAAAGACAAGGAAGTTGCGAACTAGACATGGGACACTCCACCCAAAATGTGACACAGACAGATTGTTTGTACCAAGAAAAAGAGGGAGAAAAATGACTTATTGGAAGCGAACACAGCATTAGAGCAGAAGAAAGCAACATAGCATGGTATGTAAAAGATTCCACAGAACCGTTATTATTAGAATTAAGATGGTCAGGCTTGTGTAAGATGAACGATTGCAAAGATAAAGCACTGTACAAACAATTGAAAACAAATGAAACTGAAAATAGGTGGGTAAAGAAAAGAATGCATGGACAATTTCATAGGGATGTTGAAGATAAGACAGACAGAGAAAAAAGATGACTAAAAGTGATTTAAAACCGGAAACGGAGGCTCTAATCTGTGCTGCCCAAGAGCAAGCGCTAAGAACAAACTACATAAAATATAGAAGAGATAAGTGCAGAATATGTGGACAAAATGGTGAAACCGTATGACATATTACCAACCAATGTACACGACTAGCCCAGAAGGAATATAAGAGACGTCACGACAATATAGCCAGGCTTGTCCATTGGACATTTGGCAACAAGTATGCACTTGATAGAGTAAAAAATTGGTACTACCACAAACCCAAAGGCATCATCGAAAATGATAATGCAAAAATCCTATGGGATTTTATGATTGAGTGCGACCATGAGATAGAAAAATAGGAAGCCAGACAAAGTGTTAATTGAGAAAGAAAACAAACTATGCTGGATCATATATATATATATAGCATGCCGATCTGACAACAAGGTATGGGATAAGGAAGAAAGAAAATTCGAGAGATATGACTGGTTGGCTTGAGAGGTTAAGCAGTTGTGGTCGATGAAAGAGGTGGTAGTAGTACCAATAATTGTTGGAGCTCTGGGAACAGTGAGTAAAAATCTTGAGAAGTACACGGAACAAATAGGGGCAGTAATAAGGGTGGAGCACTTACAGAAAACAGCACTGCTTGGAACTGCTCGAATACTCCGGATGGTGCTCGAAAAATAAGAGGTGTTACCTTTGTTCACTGGTAGTGAACAGCTGACACCGTAGTACATCTCCAGCGTTAGAAGATGTGCAAAGTCAATGATATTAATAATAGTAATAATAATAATGATAATAATAATAATAATAATAATAATAATAATGATGATGATGATGATGATGATGATGATGATGATGATGATGATGATAGTGATGATGATAATAATAATAATAATAATGATAATAATAATAATAATAATAATAATAATAATAATAATAATAATAATAATAATAATAATAATAATAATAAAAAAAAAAAATAAAAATTAATAATAATAATAAGCTGGCAGAAAACTTTAACAACGTACTAGCAGAGCCAGAGACAATGCCTGAATGGCTCACGAAAGGGAAAACCATCTTAATTCCCAAATCCACGGAAACGGAGAAACCACAAAACTACAAACCTATAACCTGTCTCCCTACGATCTACAAAGCCTTTAGTGCAATAATATCGCAGAGATTGAGTAAGCACCTGGAAAATAACAACCTGTTTTCAGAAGAGCAGAAGGGATGCTGCAAGGGCTCATACGGCTGTAAAGATCAATTATTGATAAATAAAGCCATAACTGAAGACAGCCGTAGAAAGAAGAAAGGCCTCAGTATGGCCTGGGTGAACTACCAAAAGGCTTTCGACAGTGTTCCCCACACGTGGATTCTCGATACACTAGCTATAAACAAGGTGGCACCAATTATTATAAAATACATAAGGCACTCCATGAAGAAATGGCAGACAGTGCTACAGCTCCAAACAAAAGAGGGACTTGTGAAAACGAAAGCCATCCCCATTAGAAGAGGAATATTCCAGGGAGACACGCTCTCTCCACTCCTGTTCTGCCTGGCACTCACACCTTTAACTGAATTGCTAAATAGAACTGGATGCGGATACAATTGTTACGGAAAAACAGTCAGCCACCTTTTATATATGGATGACCTAAAATTATACGCAAGAAATGACAAAGAGCTGGAAACACTACTACAGACAGTACATGGCTTTACCAAGGAAATAGATATGAAATTCGGATTAGAAAAGTGTGCCAAAGCAACCCTGAATAGAGGAAAATTAGTTAAAAGTAGCAACATCACACGAGATAAAGCCAATGAAATAAGAGAACTAGACGAAAGCCAGCCATATAAATATTTAGGAGTCAATGAACTAGATAGGATACAACACACACAAATGAAAGAAAAAATAAAGAAAGAGTACTATAGACGAGTTAGATCAATACTAAAAACACAGCTCAATGCTAAAAACAATATAATAGGTATTAACACTTTAGCTGTCCCAGTTATAAGTTACAGCTACAATATCCTTAACTGGACACTAAACGAACTATCTAAAATAGCCAGGAAAACAGGAAAAATAATGACAGGATCTAGGATGCACCACCCAAAATCTGACATAGAAAGGCTATATATACAACGCACAGAAGGTGGCAAGGGTCTTATACAGCTGGAAAACTATTATAAAATAACCACCATAGGACTGCAAAAATACCTACTCCAGAAGCAAGGAAAACATTAGTTTTCCTTGCTTCTGGAGTAGGCCACAAAACACGAGCAAAACAAAAAACTGTTTTCAGTATTTAAGGAAGCTGACAAATACAAACAAGAAATCATACTACCTAACAAATACGAAGACGACGAAGAAGAAACAACAAAAGCTATAAAACAAATGAAATCCAAACTCAAACTAGAACAGCAACGGACCATGATAAAACGATGGCAAGAAAAGTCCCTACATGGTAAATACTGGGCTAAACTAAATGCAAAAGAAATAGACAGAGAAAAATCCCAGCAATGGTTGAGAAGCTCAGGACTCAAAGCAGAGACTGAAGGATTTTTAATTGTTGCACAAGACCAAAGTCTCCCCACCAGAAATTACCAAAAACATATAATGAAAAGAAACATAACAAGTAACTGTAGAATATGTGGAGATGGACAAGAAACAATAAATCATATTATCTCTGGCTGCCCAGTCCTGGCTAAGAAGGAATATATTCACAGACACGACAGAGCTGGGACCTATATACACTGGAAGCTATGCCAACACTATGGAATAACAACAGAAAAAAGATGGTATAAACACACGCCAGAAAAGGTCACAGAAAACGAGAAAGCAACCATACTCTGGGATATGCCAATACACACAGATAGAGAAATTAAGGCAAATAGACCAGATATAGTTGTCAAAGATCATGAAGAAAGAAAATGCTTTCTAATTGATGTATCAATACCAGCAGATGACAACGTTTCCCTAAAAGAAATGGAGAAACTTTCAAAATACAAAGACCTGGAAATAGAGGTAACTCGAATGTGGAATCTAAAAATAGAAACAATTCCTATCATAGTAGGTGCCTTAGGTATAATAAAAAAATATTCAGACAAATACATAACAAAAACACCAGGACTTACAAATATATATAACATACAGAAAATTGCACTACTGGGCACTGCACACATCCTACGCAAAACACTTTCAATACAGCTTTTGCATCACAGCAAACCACAGCACATACCCAAGGCACACAGAGCTGTACTCGGTAGTGAACTGACAGTAGACGAACTAAACAGCTTAGACAGAAAGACAAGGAAGTTGCGAACTAGACATGGGACACTCCACCCAAAATGTGACACAGACAGATTGTTTGTACCAAGAAAAAGAGGGAGAAAAATGACTTATTGGAAGCGAACACAGCATTAGAGCAGAAGAAAGCAACATAGCATGGTATGTAAAAGATTCCACAGAACCGTTATTATTAGAATTAAGATGGTCAGGCTTGTGTAAGATGAACGATTGCAAAGATAAAGCACTGTACAAACAATTGAAAACAAATGAAACTGAAAATAGGTGGGTAAAGAAAAGAATGCATGGACAATTTCATAGGGATGTTGAAGATAAGACAGACAGAGAAAAAAGATGACTAAAAGTGATTTAAAACCGGAAACGGAGGCTCTAATCTGTGCTGCCCAAGAGCAAGCACTAAGAACAAACTACATAAAATATAGAAGAGATAAGTGCAGAATATGTGGACAAAATGGTGAAACCGTATGACATATTACCAACCAATGTACACGACTAGCCCAGAAGGAATATAAGAGACGTCACGACAATATAGCCAGGCTTGTCCATTGGACATTTGGCAACAAGTATGCACTTGATAGAGTAAAAAATTGGTACTACCACAAACCCAAAGGCATCATCGAAAATGATAATGCAAAAATCCTATGGGATTTTATGATTGAGTGCGACCATGAGATAGAAAAATAGGAAGCCAGACAAAGTGTTAATTGAGAAAGAAAACAAACTATGCTGGATCATATATATATATATAGCATGCCGATCTGACAACAAGGTATGGGATAAGGAAGAAAGAAAATTCGAGAGATATGACTGGTTGGCTTGAGAGGTTAAGCAGTTGTGGTCGATGAAAGAGGTGGTAGTAGTACCAATAATTGTTGGAGCTCTGGGAACAGTGAGTAAAAATCTTGAGAAGTACACGGAACAAATAGGGGCAGTAATAAGGGTGGAGCACTTACAGAAAACAGCACTGCTTGGAACTGCTCGAATACTCCGGATGGTGCTCGAAAAATAAGAGGTGTTACCTTTGTTCACTGGTAGTGAACAGCTGACACCGTAGTACATCTCCAGCGTTAGAAGATGTGCAAAGTCAATGATATTAATAATAGTAATAATAATAATGATAATAATAATAATAATAATAATAATAATAATGATGATGATGATGATGATGATGATGATGATGATGATGATGATGATAGTGATGATGATAATAATAATAATAATAATGATAATAATAATAATAATAATAATAATAATAATAATAATAATAATAATAATAATAATAATAATAAAAAAAAAAATAAAAAATTAATAATAATAATAAGCTGGCAGAAAACTTTAACAACGTACTAGCAGAGCCAGAGACAATGCCTGAATGGCTCACGAAAGGGAAAACCATCTTAATTCCCAAATCCACGGAAACGGAGAAACCACAAAACTACAAACCTATAACCTGTCTCCCTACGATCTACAAAGCCTTTAGTGCAATAATATCGCAGAGATTGAGTAAGCACCTGGAAAATAACAACCTGTTTTCAGAAGAGCAGAAGGGATGCTGCAAGGGCTCATACGGCTGTAAAGATCAATTATTGATAAATAAAGCCATAACTGAAGACAGCCGTAGAAAGAAGAAAGGCCTCAGTATGGCCTGGGTGAACTACCAAAAGGCTTTCGACAGTGTTCCCCACACGTGGATTCTCGATACACTAGCTATAAACAAGGTGGCACCAATTATTATAAAATACATAAGGCACTCCATGAAGAAATGGCAGACAGTGCTACAGCTCCAAACAAAAGAGGGACTTGTGAAAACGAAAGCCATCCCCATTAGAAGAGGAATATTCCAGGGAGACACGCTCTCTCCACTCCTGTTCTGCCTGGCACTCACACCTTTAACTGAATTGCTAAATAGAACTGGATGCGGATACAATTGTTACGGAAAAACAGTCAGCCACCTTTTATATATGGATGACCTAAAATTATACGCAAGAAATGACAAAGAGCTGGAAACACTACTACAGACAGTACATGGCTTTACCAAGGAAATAGATATGAAATTCGGATTAGAAAAGTGTGCCAAAGCAACCCTGAATAGAGGAAAATTAGTTAAAAGTAGCAACATCACACGAGATAAAGCCAATGAAATAAGAGAACTAGACGAAAGCCAGCCATATAAATATTTAGGAGTCAATGAACTAGATAGGATACAACACACACAAATGAAAGAAAAAATAAAGAAAGAGTACTATAGACGAGTTAGATCAATACTAAAAACACAGCTCAATGCTAAAAACAATATAATAGGTATTAACACTTTAGCTGTCCCAGTTATAAGTTACAGCTACAATATCCTTAACTGGACACTAAACGAACTATCTAAAATAGCCAGGAAAACAGGAAAAATAATGACAGGATCTAGGATGCACCACCCAAAATCTGACATAGAAAGGCTATATATACAACGCACAGAAGGTGGCAAGGGTCTTATACAGCTGGAAAACTATTATAAAATAACCACCATAGGACTGCAAAAATACCTACTCCAGAAGCAAGGAAAACATTAGTTTTCCTTGCTTCTGGAGTAGGCCACAAAACACGAGCAAAACAAAAAACTGTTTTCAGTATTTAAGGAAGCTGACAAATACAAACAAGAAATCATACTACCTAACAAATACGAAGACGACGAAGAAGAAACAACAAAAGCTATAAAACAAATGAAATCCAAACTCAAACTAGAACAGCAACGGACCATGATAAAACGATGGCAAGAAAAGCCCCTACATGGTAAATACTGGGCTAAACTAAATGCAAAAGAAATAGACAGAGAAAAATCCCAGCAATGGTTGAGAAGCTCAGGACTCAAAGCAGAGACTGAAGGATTTTTAATTGTTGCACAAGACCAAAGTCTCCCCACCAGAAATTACCCAAAACATATAATGAAAAGAAACATAACAAGTAACTGTAGAATATGTGGAGATGGACAAGAAACAATAAATCATATTATCTCTGGCTGCCCAGTCCTGGCTAAGAAGGAATATATTCACAGACACGACAGAGCTGGGACCTATATACACTGGAAGCTATGCCAACACTATGGAATAACAACAGAAAAAAGATGGTATAAACACACGCCAGAAAAGGTCACAGAAAACGAGAAAGCAACCATACTCTGGGATATGCCAATACACACAGATAGAGAAATTAAGGCAAATAGACCAGATATAGTTGTCAAAGATCATGAAGAAAGAAAATGCTTTCTAATTGATGTATCAATACCAGCAGATGACAACGTTTCCCTAAAAGAAATGGAGAAACTTTCAAAATACAAAGACCTGGAAATAGAGGTAACTCGAATGTGGAATCTAAAAATAGAAACAATTCCTATCATAGTAGGTGCCTTAGGTATAATAAAAAAATATTCAGACAAATACATAACAAAAACACCAGGACTTACAAATATATATAACATACAGAAAATTGCACTACTGGGCACTGCACGCATCCTACGCAAAACACTTTCAATACAGTAACCATAAGAGCATCACAGCAAACCACAGCACATACCCAAGACACACAGAGTTGTACTCGGTAGTGAAGTTAAAGCACGCTATAAAAATAAAACTACTGAACAATAATAATAATAATAAGGATTGTGCATTGAACACTGTACAACAAGTATGGAATTGATAGAATAAAAGTGTGGTACGAACATAAACCCGAAGGCATCATCGAAAATGATAATGAAAAGATCCTATGGGATTTTATGATTCAGTACGACCATGAGATAGAGAATAGGAAGCCAGACAGTGTTATTTGAGAAAGAAAGCAAGCGATGCTGGCTCATAGATATAGCATGCCCAGCTGACAACAAGTTATGCGATAAAGAAGAAAGAAAAGTCGAGAGATATGACAGGTTAGCTTGGGAAGTTACGCAGTTGTGGTCGCTGAAAGAGGTGGTAGTAGTACCAATAATTGTCGGAGCTCTAGGAACTGTGAGTAAAAATCTTGAGAAGTGCATGAAACAAATAAGGGCTGCAATAAGGGTGGAGCACTTACAGAAAACAGCACTGCTTGGAACCGCTCGAATAATCAGGATTGTGCTGGAAAATCAAAGGTAGTGAACAGCTGGCACTGTAGTACATATCCAGCAATAGATGCTGTGCAAAGATAATAAATAATAATAATAATAATGATGATGATGATAATGATGATGATGATGATGATGCTGCTGCTGCTGCTGATAATAATAATAATAATGATGATAATAATAATAATGATAATAATAATGATAATAATAATAAAGGAAAACTAGTTAAGAGTAGCAACATCACACGAGATAAAGCCAATGAAATAAGAGAACTAGACGAAAGCCAGCCATACAAATATTTAGGAATCAATGAACTAGATAGAATACAACACACACAAATGAAGGAGAAAATAAAGAAAGAGTACTATAGACGAGTTAGATCAATACTAAAAACAGAGATCAAAGCTAAAAACAAGATAATAGGTATTAACACTTTAGCCGTCCCAGTTATAAGTTACAGCTACAATATCCTTAACTGGACACTAAACGAACTATCTAAAATAGACAGGAAAACAAGAAAAATAATGACAGGATCTAGGATGCACCACCCAAAATCTGACATAGAAAGGCTATATATACAACGTACAGAAGGTGGCAGGGGTCTTATACAGCTGGAAAACTATTATAAAATAACCACCATAGGACTGCAAAAATACCTACTCCAGAAGCAAGGAAAACTAATACAAATAGCCACAAAACACGAGCAAAACAAAAAACTGTTTTCAGTATTTAAGGAAGCTGACAAATACAAACAAGAAATCATACTACCTAACAATTACGAAGAAGAAGAAGAAGAAGAAGAAGAAGAAGAAACAACAAAAACTATAAAACAAATGAAATCCAAACTAAAACTAGAACAGCAACGGACCATGATAAAACAATGGCAAGAAAAGCCCCTACATGGTAAATACTAGGCTAAACTAAATGCAAAAGAAATAGACAGAGAAAAATCCCAGCAATGGTTGAGAAGCTCAGGACTCAAAGTAGAGACTGAAGGATTTTTAATTGCTGTACAAGACCAAAGCCTCCACACCAGAAATTACCCAAAACATATAATGAAAAGAAACATAACAAGTAACTGTAGAATATGTGGAGATGGACAAGAAACAATAAATCATATTATCTCTGGCTGCCCAGTCCTGGCTAAGAAGGAATATATTCACAGACACGACAGAGCTGGGACCTATATACACTGGAAGCTATGCCAACACTATGGAATAACAACAGAAAAAAGATGGTATAAACACACGCCAGAAAAGGTCACAGAAAACGAGAAAGCAACCATACTGCGCTCGGTAGTGAAGTGAAAGCACGTTATAAAAATAAAACTACTGAACAATAATAATAATAATAATAATAATAATAATAATAATAATAATAATATTGTGGGACTTTAACATTCAGACTGACTGAGTAATAGAAGCTAGAAGGCCTGATTTAGTAGTAGTGTTAGATAGTTGAGCTGAAACTAGATAAAATGATAAAAATGAAAAAAAAGAGCGGTATAGAGAAAATAGCAAAGTACCAAGACCGAGTTATTGAATTACTGAGATTATGGAAAGCGTAGGTAAAATGTATCCCAGTAGTTATAGGTGCATTGGGAATAATCCCTAAAGATTTGAACAAATAGATAGGGGAAATAGGCATAGAACCCAGTTTAGTACAGCTCCAGAACAGTGTGTTATAAGGGACAGCTAGGATACTTAGGAAGGTTCTTGGAATCTAAGGTTACTTGTTGTAGGCCGATGTTAGGATTTCTTTTTTTTCCAACAGTCTAATCTGTTGTTTGTATAATGATGATGATGATGACGACGACGACGACGACGACGACGACGACGACGACAACAACAACAACAACAACAACAACAACAATAACAATAATAATAATAATAATAATAATAATAATAATAGTCAAGACGAAGAGCGCGATTCGATTGTAATAGATATTTTATTGGTTGAACGATATTTCGATAGTAAGTCTGTCTTTGTGAAGTACAAAATAAGAAGTGGTAAAAATTCAAAATTATAGAAATTCAAATTTAAAGTATGAACGAGAGCAACCAGCGTCCACACGTTGATGGAATGACATCATCAATCTTTAAGTTTCAATTTTATAACTTGCGAAAAGAGAAAGACAGAAAAAGACAGAAAGAAAACGACAAAAAAAGACAGAAAATGAAGAAGGTGATGATAGTGCCAATTATTGTTGGGTCCTTGGAAACAATATCAGAATGCATCAAGGGGAATATAAAAGAAATTGGAATATAGTGCCCAGTAGAACTGTTACAAAAGGTTTGCCTCCTTGGCACGGCCAGAATAACCAGGAAAGTATTAGATAGCTGAAAAGAATGGATAGCATGGTGCCATAGGCTGCAGGTAGCAAGCCCGCTACGCATGTAAGACTCCAGGAGCTTCAACAAAACCTGTGATAAAGAGAAATACGGACTACTCTTGTCCCCGACAACAAAAAAATTCATGTGGCCCAACAACTACAGGCTTGAATGTTATGTAGAAACACTAAATAGATAGTTTGAATATGTTTGTCTAAGATCACTGTCAAACAAATGATTTGATAACTGATGAACAGTCAGGAGGAAGGAAAGGAGTCTAGGCTGTGCTGAACGGCTCATCAACAAAGCTGTCCTTAAGGGGGCCAAGCAACGTCACCGTAATCTCTTAGCAATATGGCTACATTACAAGAAAGCGTTCGACTCCGTCCCTCACTATACTTTGTCAAAGTACCTACTTTTATAGTTAATACCAATGAAAGACTGACCACAACATGGTCCACACAGTTATCCGTGACAACAACTAAAACCACACCGATTGTTATAAACAGAATCAGGTTATCAGCGATCATATTCCAGAGAATTAGCTTAACTGCAATGTTGTTTGAACTGGCAGCGAACCCTTTGTCAGCCCTGTTAACGAAATACCAATGCTACATGCTGGGATATGCTGAAAAGAATAAAATTAACATCACAGATGCATATATGAAGTACAACAGCAGAAATTTGATCTACTGCATTAAATGCCCTAATTGCGAGGAACCATATATTAGCGAGACAGGGAATGCATTATCGGAATGCTCGCGAGTTCACACAACAAATCCGGAACACTAATGTTCGCAAAATTCCATTAGGCGAACATATAGAAACATGTGGTCAGAAAATGTTTCTAATTTTTCCTTTCAACAAACTACATGACACTTCATGAAGTTGGAAGAAAGATAAAAGAAAAACGTCTTATTAAAATTTCAAACCTGTTCTGAGCGGAAATAACAACAATAAAATAACAACCAGTTAATGATGTGGATTAAAAAATATTTTAAACATATGAATATAAACAAATCACTGAAGACTCCTACTGATTGAAATAAAAACGATCGAAATGAACTAAGTTTGCTCACACATAAAACCATTAGATGTAAACCGCAAGGTAATTGGTTAAAATAAAGGTGGAATCTATGCCGGTAATATCGGTACGCCCAGTAAACCGTGACGTTTAAGCTGCATGCGGATTAGTCAACACCGTATTCGAAAAATTCAGCTTGCTGGAGTCTTCTAAGAGGTATAAAAAGGAAGAAGTCAGTCATTTTGCTACAGTTGTCAAGAACTCAACTGTCAGTTAAATACATTTTGAAATCTGATGATTACTTGGTACGTATGAAATCGCTAATTGAACTTTTATGTTTAACACACTTCAGCATTGTAAAAAAAGAAAGAAAATTAAATACAATAATAAAAACGTGAAAGCCAGACCATGTCTTGACTTTATTCAACTGATATGTGTGTGTGTGTATGTATGTATGTTTGTATGTATGTGTGTGTGAGTGCATATATATATATATATATATATATATATATATATATGCATAATTGGATAAAAGTATAAACAGGTAAAACAACTCTCCCTCTGAGTGAATGTGTGTGTGTGTATGTATATATATATATTGAAAGTGAGAGAGAGGGAGAGAGAGAGGGAGAGAGAGAGAAAGAGAGAGAGGGAGAGAGAGAGGGAGAGAGAGAGAAAGAGAGAGAGAGAGAGAGAGAGAGAGAGAGAGAGAGAGAAAGAGAAAGAGAGAAAATTATGAATAGTCCACTAGACTGTCAGTTTTTGATTCAATAAACATATCTATCCTCTCTATCCAAATTACTGAGTTCTATAACAGAAAGTGTTTGTACAAAGTAGAAAAAACATTTTTATACTTCACAACTTTTACGTTGCTATACATTCATCCACACTCTAATCTTAATCCGATTAAAATGAACGCTATTCAATATGCCACTTAATGCATCTTAAAACGCAGTTTATACATATTTGTTTTCTTCGAATATGTACTCTGCATTTCTATAGAGTTTGGAATTCCCTTTAACTCTTTCCAGGAGTCATGTTGTCCCTTGAAAAAGGTTAAGAGGAATATGTAACGTCTGAATAAACGTAGGACATACTTTCAAATGATTACGCGCTTGTGTGCGTGTCGGTCTGTCTGTCTATCTAGCTATACATAGGCGCAGGTGTGGTTGTGTGGTAAGAAACTTGCTTCTCAACCACATGGCTCTGAGTTCAGTTTCACTGCGTGGCACCTCGGGCAAGTGCCTTCTATTGCCTCGGGCCGACCAAAGCCTTGTGAGTGGATTTGGTCGAAGGAAGCTGTGAGAAGCCCGTCATATATACATGTGTGTGTGCGTGTGTGTGTGTGTGTGTGTGTGTGTATGTGTGTGTGTGTGTGTGAGATTGTGTCTGTGCTTATTTCTCATATGCATAAACATGGACGCAGAATTAGTCACAGGGACTTTAAAAAGTTTCAAATATAGAGTTTTTAGCAATCATAGTAAATCATAAGAACACCTTCTATTCTTTTGATATATAGATAATGGTTCGGCGAGTTTGCTGATGAACTGTTTCACGGTTTGTTGATTGCTTCTCTGTCATTTTCTCCATTATGTTAACCGACATTCATAATAGGGAATTTAGATGAACAAAGAACAATAAATGAACATAGAACAATAAAAATGAACGTAGATAAATAAAAATGAAAATAGACACACAAAATATAATTATAGATATGCTAAAATGAACATTGATGAACTAAAATAAACAGATACACTAAAAATGAAGGCAAATTAACTAAAATGGTTATAGTTGAACTAAAATGAACATAGATAATCTAAAATAAACATAGATAAACTAAAGATGAACATACATAAAATGAGCATAGATAAACTAAAATGAACGTAAACTAAAATGAACATATATAAATTAAAAATGGACATAGATAAAGTAAAATGAAAATAGATAGACTAAAATGAACATATATAAATTAAAATGAACGCAGATGAATTAAAATGAACCTGAATAAACTAAAACGGAACACAGATAAATTAAAAATGAACACATAAACTCTAATACGACTATCAACAAATTTAGTTCTCTGTACGCGCGTACCTGTACGTTCGCATACACTCAGAATTACAATTACACACACACACAATCAATCTTACATATACACACATACACATACAGGCATACATGCACATAAACACACAATCATACGCATACATGCATTTTAATTTTATTCACACTTTAGTTTATCGTTTTGAGTGCAGTTCAAATAACCAATATTTAATATTTACTGTTAACAATCAGATGTCACAAGAAAAAAAGTAACTACACATACGCGCGCGCACACAAACACACACATACACACACATACATACACATAACACATACACAAACAAACACACACACAGGCATACACACATACAAACATGCGAGCGTACACTAAAGCGAACATGTACATATACGAACATAAACGCACACATTGTCCAAACGCGCGCGCACTTTCTCATTGTCTTTCACATGCATTCACGCACACTTTTTCTCTCACACACACGCACACACGCATGTGCACTATCATTTCTTTTCACACACAAACACACCCATTCTCTCTCTCTCTCTCTCTCTCTCTCTCTCTCTCTCTCTCACACACACACACGTACATTCCTTCTCTTTGATACAGAGGTACACACTCACTCTCATGCACACACTCGCGCACGCATGCATGCACGTACACGCGACTCTCTGAAGGAGTGTTTACATACTTTTGTGACCTGTTAGAAATAACAGCAAAATATCCTTCACAGTCTTTGACTATCAGTTTGTACGAACAGCTGGCCGCGGCTATTAACATCAACAATAATAACAGTACCCCCCCCCCCACACACACAGACACAGACACACACAGACACACACAGACACACACAGACACAGACACACACACAGACACACACACACAGACACACACACACACACAGACACACAGGCACACAGACACACAGACAGACAGACACACACACACACACATACACACAGACACAGACACACAGACACACACACACACAGACACACACACACACACACAGACACACAGGCACACAGACACACAGACAGACACACACACACACACACACACACACACACACACAGACACACAGACACACACACACACACACACACACACACACACACACACACACACACACATCTACACACAGACACATCTACAACACAAAATAAATACACACAAACAGGTTCTTTATATACAAATTTTCCGATGATTTTTTTGTTGCTGGATAGAAGGAAGAATATAAGACGCAACATTACCTGTGTAAGGAGTTGCAGGAAGAGGGAAGAGAGAGGAAGTGAGTGAAAGAGAGAGAGAGAGAGAGAGAGAGAGAGAAAAGAGAAAGAGAGAGAGAGGGGAAAGATGTATGAGTACGCACGTGTGTGTGTCTATATATATATATATATATACATATGATTAATAAATTCAAAAAGGGATAAAAATCTTTTACAAGAATTTTATCAAGAAGCCAGTGTGTAAAAAATTCATAAGGGAAAATGTCTCTTATATATATATATATATATATATATATATATATATATATATATATATATATTATATATATACATGTATGTGTGCATGTATGTATGCGTATATATAAGAATATATATGTGCAAGTGTGAATGATAGACTTTCTGAGTGTGTAGGCGCGTGCGCATACACGTACGCACACACAAACATGCAGACATGCAAACATGCACACACACACACAGACACACAGACACACGAACACGCAAATGCGCGCGCGCACAGACACACTCACACACACACACACATACAAACACACACACATACACACAGACTCATACCCATACACAAACACACATACACGCACACACAGACACATAAACGATTGCTACTAAAAATATTGCGCGCAAAATGCTTCGGGTAGTATGTGTGTGCGCGCGTGAGTTTTCGATACACACACACACGCACACACATTTATATATATA